>NC_133618.1:49021480-49321480 GCF_048593235.1 Sminthopsis crassicaudata | reverse complement strand
ATTTGAACGAAGCTAAATCAAGAAGTAAACATCAGATAAGGTAAGGTCAGCAACAGAAGAAACATCGGGTTATAAGAAGACATGGATAATGTGAGTGAAGGGTTCAAGTCCAAGAGCTATCCCCAAACTCCTGGCAAGGAAATTCATGGCATGAGTGCAAGGTTGTCCCTTTCTCTGTAACTTTGAGTTTTGGAGCATCATCTGGCAACCACATCCCTTGTATCAGCTTTCTTACTGCTTACTACTGAAACAGTAATGATAGTCTGGTCTATTAGGGCAGGGTTATAAGAGTTAGCTAATATGAAGAATAGACTTTCCTGTTGTTAGCCCAGCAAAAGTCCTCTCCAATTCTAAGGTATGCTGTATCTAACAGATCCTGTCGAAATAAAAACCTACAAAAACCTTTGGTTTTTGGTTCCTTTGGACAATCTATAATTGTGTGGGTGGGGTTCATAAAACCGCCATGGTTCCTAAATTCGTGGCATTGGTTTTGGATTGTGGCACTGACAAATTCCCTACAGTGGAAATATATTCCACAATTTCAACTTGTCTAGGATCACGAAGCCAGTATTAGAGATGAAACTTGAACACAGCTCTTCCTGGCTTCACTCTCTCAATTTTTTTTAACTGGGAGTCTTAAGATTTAATGAAACACAGCAATGGCCATTGGAAAAGAAGGAGTCCGGAGACCCACTTTCTAATTGTGATTGCCATGAATTTCCCATGTGATTACTTCCTTAACTCAATTCTCTTTTCAATAAAGTGAGGAAGTTAAAGACTTGGGCTGATCTCCAGGTCTTGGTACTTACTAGTTATGTTCCTTTGAGCAAATGGAAGAGGTAAAAGTCTACCTCAACAACTCTGTTTCCTCATCTGTGATACAAAGAATCCAGAATATATAGTATTACCAAGATAAAAATTGTACTAGCAATTGTTGCCTCAACTCTGTTGGAGTGAAAGCATTAAAATTGTATCCTCTCCAGGAAGTGGTGAGATGGTAGGAGCAGAATAGTGTATGATAAGATAGGGAGGAATTCAGCCACTGGGGAAATGAAAGGAATCATCTGGTAACTCCCAATTTAAATTTCATATTCTTGTAACTGGGTCTATGTTGTAGGAAGCCTACAAATATTATCAGTATCCTCTACATTTTGGCAAAGTACTGCTCACTGTGCTTTAGTTACACTCTAAAGTTTCTTCCAGCAATGGTATTCTATGTTGAAACGGCAATTCAACTCTAAAATGTCATGATTCTACTTGGCCTGATCCCTGGGGCTGTTTCCTCCTCTGGGTCTTTTTATGGTTCCTGTGGGATGTAGGTCTGTCTTTTTAGATCTAGGTGCTTGAGGAGAAATTGAAAACTGAGAGGCAGGAGTAGGAGAGTATAGGGGCAGGGGAGCAGCAGAAGCTCTGGACATTCCCAAGGATTTGGTCAGCATCAAAATAAGTCACTGTATCTTCAAAGAGACTTCATAGGCTGTCACCTTGTCCCAAAAGGAAATGTACCATCACCCCCAAATCCAGGTAAGCTTCATGCTTAGGACCTTTTCTCTGCTGAACATTCCCATGAAGCCTTTAGAGATGACCTGTATCGTAAAATCCCATTGTGGAAATTCCCTTACCTCATCATCAACGATTATGCAATTCATGATTTTAGAGGTGCCTGAAACACTGATTTGCCTAGAGTCACAGAGCCAGGGTATGTCAGAGGCAAGAATAGAAACCAATGTTTTGTGACTCCAAGGTTGACCCTCTATCTATGCTTTCTTAGTGAATTCACTTTACCTTCAAAACCTTCAAAAGTTCAAAATCTAGAGGTGGGCAAAACTTAGCTTTCAACTAATTTAAATCCCTCAATTTTACAGGTGGGTAAAATGAGGCCCAAGGTGATGAAGTTGTATGGATATATAAAATCTCAGTAAAACATTTTCAACTAAAAATACTTTAAAAGAGTCATGGTTCCATTGGCACTGGCACTCTCCATCCTGGGCCACAACCTTTCCAGGCCATAGTAGAAAATCTTCAGTTTGGGGGATTAAAACTAACTGGTCCCAACCTGCTAGTGATGAACTGCATCACCATATTTAGCTAGTCTGGTCCTCAGAGGACAAATAGACCATCTGATATTAATAGGAGTCTCTAAGTTTTTCCAGCCTCCAACCATACCTTCATCACTTCTGTCACTCACTGTAACTAGGGTGGACTTTGGCCCAGGACACCAAACTGTAGAGGGAAAACAAGGTTATTGCTTTTTCTCTACCGGCATAGCCTTTAAGACCCCAGAGTCACTTCCATGCTCATGATCAATCAATTAATAAGGACAATGGGAAAAAGTACCAGCCCTGAAATCCAGGGACATGAGTTCAAACCCTACCTGTATCATTTATATCTATATGATCTTAGGCACATAAATTAACGTCTCTGAAAATATCAGTTTCCTCATCTGCCAAGTGAGATGATGGGATTACATGGCCTCCAGCACTAGCTCTTATGATCTTAGACATGTGCCAGACATTGTATGGGTGCAGCAGAGGATCTTCATGGAGGCTGCCATTGTATTTGACTAAACTCGATACTTCTAGCAAAAGCTCTATCAGGAGCCCCTTGCCCACCCAATATAACACGGATTCTCTGAGAAAGACATGTTTCCCAGTTCTTTTCTTTCCCTTCCCCTCAGGCTCCCACCCAGAGCTTTCTTTCTAAGAATACCTTCCATTCACATTGTATAGATCTTCAATGAACACCATTTTCTGAGTGTTGTCTTCCTCCATTAGAACGTCAACTCTCTGAAGACAAGAATCGTTCTTGCCTTTCCTTTGCCTGGGAAATAGCAAGACCCTAACAAAGGCTTGTTGACTGACTGACATCCATCATTCCAATTTGCTGTCTTTCCCAGGAAAAGTACTCATCATCAATTCACAGAATAACTTTACAGAAACCGTGGGCTCATCCTTTTAAAATTGGAAGGACATTCATCTAGTCCAGTCCACTTACTTTACAAACAAGGAAACTCTAGGGTCTTTTCCAGCTCTGGCCTTCTGTTTTCTAGGATATTACCAGACCCTAACAACCTGTATTTTGACAGAATCTTGCATGGAGTTCATTACCTCAACTCCATCCCCTTCAGTCCTCTCAGGAGGCAGTATTGTCCTTGAGTCACACTAGTGTCTAGAGAATGCAAGGGAAGGCAGTTGGGATGGGACCTAGAAGTGTGGGGTGGGGGTGGGGGAAGGGCAGACAGACGATCACAGACAAAGCCTTTGGGGGCCAAACAAAGAGAATTTTGGAATTGGGCCCTTCCCCCACCTCTCTATCCATCAAAATCCAAGCTATTCTTCAAAGCCCAGCTTAGACACCACCTCTTCTATGAAGTCTTCTCTGATTCTCCCAGATTCTTCTCTCCCTGATTCTTCTGTGCTCCAAATTACCATAGCATTCACATGGTTCTGATTCAGAGAGGATCTGTGATTTCATCAGGTGGGTAAGCCAGGCAGTAAGTTCAATGTGTGGGAACTCTGTCCATCAGGGCAGAAGTGGGACTGAGAGGCTGCTTCTAGTACAGACAGGTTAAGGGTCCGAGTCTCATCTGAACCCAGGTATTCCCGAATTGAAGCTTATCACTCTTCCCCTCGGTTTGATGCTGCTTTTTCAGAGAATCACATAGATCTGGGGCTGGAAGGGAACTTAAATATTGCCTCCAATCTCCTCGTTTTACAGATGAGGAAACTGAGATCCGGTGAGGTTTAAATGATTTTCTCAAAGTCACACAAGTATTTAGAGAGACAGACCAACAGATAGATACATATATAGACATATCATGTGTACATAGATTTATATGTGTACATAATGCTGCCTTATGTGGGTACATATTTTATCTGTCCCAAAACTAAGGACTGATTCCTGGGTATATTTCAATTTACTGACAGTACCAAGGACAGATGTTAATGAGGAGCCACTGAATAAATATTTGTAGAATGAAAAATAAAACTAATGTGGCACTAGAACCCAACGTCTGGCCTCTAGGTGTGCGAGACCAGTTCTGGTCTCGTCCTCTTCAAGCTCACACTCACGAATACTTTTGATTTGGGTCACATATTTCAGAGGAGTCGATGTCTGCTAGAATCGAAGCCGACTGTTGCATCCCTCAGCACTGGCTGCCAGCCAGCGGGGCTCATCACCTCACTGTCCGGCACCGTGGGTGGTCCCCGGCCAAGGCCACAGCTTGGACACTGGCTGAGTCCTAGGGCCAGGGTCAGGGCAGACCACTCAAAGGCCTGCTGGGCGGAGGCGCCATTTCCCATGCCATGCCCAGCTCCCGAGCCACACACAGCTCCAGATGGCGGGCCTGAAAGAGTTAAGTCCTCTGTGATCAACAGCAAGAAGCGAGTGGTAAACAATTTTTCTCTCCCTCTGCTAAATTAATATGCAAATTCCTAAGCCCCCCTCCACTCTTTTCCCCTGCCTTGAAATTAGCGAGGTAGAATGCTTGGGCTAATTATGCATTCAAACGAGCAGGCTTCGTTAATGTGGCACTAAGAGGATGCTGAAAATGATTGTGAGGAGATGAAATTGAAATTCGAGCGTGGCACTCCTGATGCATCTGGAACTGCTCTTGCATGGCCTAGCAGATGTAACCCGACAGTGACCGCCAAGCCTCGAGCCAGCGCCGGGGGCGGAGCTAATCTGGCTGCACAGAACCGAGACCCTGCTAGAACCCTGACCTGACGGGGCTGGGAGAAGCCGAGACCTGCCATAACCCAACCCTGTTAAAGAATGGGCAGCAGGCTCCCCCTAAGAAGAGCCCCCTGAGAAGACCTTGGGTGGGCTCCCAATCACCCCCTTGAAGAAGGGAGACCCCACTCCCTGCTGCTGCTACCCTGTAAAGTCTCAAAGGTTTGCATGGGGAGCAGCCATCACTCATTAGTTCTTGGGTGGGGTAAGTGGGCAGTGGTGATGGCGAAGCACACAATGGCTGCCTGGATGGCACAGGTGATGGCAAGCCAGTCACCAAGAGAAGAAAGAAATTCCAGGAAAATTTAAAGAACCAAAGAAAGGAAATCAACCTAGGCACCTTAGCTTTCTCTTTCCAAACAATCCCATTTCCCTTGATATAAAAGACCAAGTCAAAGGATTTCAGAGGTGGAAATAATATTAGAGATGGCTTAATCAAATCTCCTTTTATAGGTGAGGAAACTGAGCCCCAAGAGAAGGGGAGCGGCTTGGACTCCTTCCTTTCTTCATTCGGCTATATGGTGCCCCCTAAAATTATACCATATTTATTTTGAATATGGATTTTGTAATTGGAGGATTAGTAGAGAGGAGGAAGAGCTGGCTTTGTAGCCAGGAAAATCTGGATTTTACTCTTTGACCCAGCTTGGCTGTGGGACCCTAGGCTGCTAAATTGCAGAAGAGATGCTGTTTTCTATACCAACAAAATCTACAGATTCAGTTTAAAAAAAAAAAAAAAGGTATTGTTTTTGGTATTAACTGGTTTTCTACCTCTCCCTTGACTCAGTAGAATAAAACATCTTAGAGAGAAGCAACTCTTTTCCTTTGGTTTTATCATTGTTGGTGACACAGTAAATGCCAGACCTGGATTCATAAAGATTTATTTTCTGGAGTTTAATCTGAGTTTGTATCTTGGCTTAATCCCTATCTGATCTTGAATGGAGCCTTTCTGCTCTTCCAGCCTCACTTTCCTCAATTGTAAAATGAGATTAGACTCTATGATTCCTTCCAAGTCACTTAATCCTGTTTGCCTCAGTTTCCTCATCTGTAAAATGAACTGGAAAAGGAAATGGAAAGCTACTCCCATATTTTTGCCAAGAATTCAAATTCATTATATACCTACTACTTGCATGGAGTGATAGTAGGTCCTAGTCAACTGAACAATAACAATAGCTAGGACCTACTATCATGTCAGGCACATAGTAGGTATTTAATGAATTGGAATTGAGGTGCCTGTTATCACACAGAAATCAACCTTGTGCAAATGATGTTCTTTTTATTCCATGCCAAAACACCTTAGTCTGACATTCCGAGCCATTTATAATGAGGCCCCCAACTTTCATTTCCAACCTTATCTGCTTCCCTAGCTGACCTCTCTCCTTCAGTTTTTCTTTGTGGCCCCTTCATTGCCATGGTGCCTTTGCTCATAGCATTCTCTCTATCAGACATACTCTCCCACTTCCTCATCTTGAGTTAATTCCTACTCACTACTTAAGACTGATTTACTTCCTTCGTGTTCTTCTCCTGATATCTCAAACCCTCAGAAAAATCTTTCTCTCCCATGAATTCATGCATCCTCTAACATCTGAATCTTCAGCAGCTTTGGAGCACTTGGAGCTTGGTCTGACATCAACAAACCCCAGGCCATCCACTGAATCCTGGGCCAACACCAGTTCTCTTGACTTTTGTCTTGCCACGGGACTTCAAGGACCTTTCAAGGGAAAATGAGGCTGACAACTTTGTGCAACCCTGTCTCTCTCTCTAAGTCTAATTCACACACAAGTCAAGATAGCACCTGTTATGTCACTGGTCCTCTTTGTAATGAAGGATGAACAACAATAATATCTGGGCTTCTCATTTGACACTGCATGTACCTGGCTTCCCCGGCGTCTACTACATTGATAATTAGTTACTGTGTACATAGTTCATTTCTTCCACTCGATTTCAAACTTCCTGAGAGCAAGGAATTGTGTCCCACACTTTTATCCTCCCCATGATATGGGGCTGAGCATTTAGTAGATGCTTAATACACATTTACTAAATAAATGGTCGGCAGACATCCTTGGGCAGCTGCTATCTTGCTTGAAACTTGAATGTCGCTATCAAAAGGCAACAGGGAGGCTGCCTGAAATGTTTGTGGAAGGGTCTGTTCTAGGAGCTAAGCAAACACCTCTGGGGAAAGGAGTTAGGAGAGGGAACAATCTCCTAGTTTGGCCCAACAGTGCAGAACACTGGATCTGTGATCAGAAACTGGGTGTGAATCTTGGCTCAGCTTCCTATCTGAGCTTGAGTAAATCTTTTCCTCTTGAGCCTCATTTTTCCACATTTGTAAAGTGAGATTAGACTACATGATCTATATGATTCCTTCCAGCTCTAAATACTTTTCCCACTGGTGCTGACTGATATGGCTTCCTGGATCTGAGCCACACAATAGAGTCCAGACCGCCGGTAAAGTGTCAGAAAGCAGGGGAGAGGGCCGCCTCTTCCAAGTAGAGGGCTTGGACCATGGAAGAAGTAACTCTTAAAGGATGGGTAAGAATTAAATTAAGAAGAGGAAGTGGGGGCATATGTCTCATACTATGAGCAAAAGTACCATGGCAATAATGAGGTAGACATCTACAGGGGCCCCAAAGAAAAACTGAGTAGAGAAGTCAGCTGGGGAAACAGATAAGATTGGAAATGGAAGTTGGAGTCCCATTATAGATGGCTCTGAAAGTCAGACTGAGGTGTTTGGGCATGGAATGATATAGAAAGAACACTAGTTGCCCAGGGTTGATTTCTGTGTGCCTGCCATCTATTTCCTCTCTTTCCATTCTTACCCAGTTCAACCCAAACCAATTCAGTATGGGCTTATATTCAGTGCTCCACGATCATTCTGTGTTCTAAGGTCCCTTCCAGCACTGATGGGCTTATATTCACTGCTCCACGATCCTTCTGTGTTCTAAGGTCCCTTCCAGCACTGATGGGCTTATAATGTCTCTGATTCTCCCAGTCTAGATATTAATTAGCTCCTCTTGCTTCAGATTGTTCTGAAATATAATGGCAGCCGAGGCTGGTGGAGAATACTTGTTCAACCTGGGAAAGATTTGGAAAGTGAATGCCTTCTCTGTGCCCAGTCCCATACTCTTGACCAGGAGAGGCAAGAGTTCTTTTCCTCTGCTCCTCTACTTCTAGCATCTTCCATATCCATTGTATGGGTTCTGTATGGATATACCTTATTGATTGTCTTATTTCCCCCTTTAGAATATAAATTGCTCAAAATCAGGGACAATATTTTTGTCTTTCTTTGTTCCTCTCAGTAGTTAATGCTTAAATAAATGCTTATTGATTAACTAATTTTACCCAGAAATAGAAATAGGGCTAAAGTCTGAGTAAAGTGAGCCACAGAATTCCATGTTCTTGGGGTTCCATTGTTTGGAGCCTTGTCCCAAGTGTCGCTGGATCAATAAGAGGAACCTCCCGATCCCTTCTAGGTAGAAGACCACAGAGGTGAGAAAATCATTAGAAGGCCAAGGCTTTGCTTTCCAGAGCCTGGGGTGAATCCTGCCCAAGGAAACCTACCTCCATGCTATGGATTCTATAAAATGGCAGAAAGATGACTTCTCCCTCCCTTCCCCCTTCACCCTGCAAAGCTGATAGTTGAGCAGCTACGTGGGACAAAACAAGATTTTGATGTTGCTTTTTTAAAATGTGTGTGTTTAAAGTGCCATAAAATCCCACTCTCCACAGAACAGATGTGTTTCTCAAGTCACAGGCGTTCTAGTGAAGGCTCAAAGTCCCCACTTTCCAAATCTTGCCCAGGTTACACAGGTATTTTTCACCAGCTTCTGCTGCCGTTATATTTCAGAACACTAATCTGAGCCAAAAAGAGCTAATATCTACCCTGGGCAAATCATGGAACTGAGAAGACAGAATATTATGCTGGAAGAGACTTTAGAACACAGAATATCAGCTCCAGGAGGATCCTTAGAGTATTGAATATAAGCCCAGGAAGGGACCTTAGGACACAGAATGTCAGTTCTAGAATCCTTAGAACATTGAATGTTAGCCCAAAAAGGAATCTTAAAGCACAGAGTGCCCAAACCTACAGAGAATCTTGACTATAGAATATTAAAACTGTGACCTTAGAGAATATGTCAGAGATGAAATGGACCCAAGAAAATAGAATGAATATAGACTATCAGAGCTGGAAAGGACCTTAAGTGAACATCCACAAAGTCCGCCCTCCTTCCTTTACAGATGAAGAATCTGTGGCTCAGAAAGAGCTGGTTTCTTACAGTAAAAATGTCATGAGACTAGGAGACAAGAGAAATGGCTTCCACTCTTGAATCTGCCATTAATTGGCAAAGCCTCTTCTCCAGGCTTTATTCTGTCCTTTTTTTTTTTCTTTTTTCTTTTTTTGCTGCAATAATTGGGGTTAAATGACTTTCCCAGGATCACACAGACAGGAAGTGTTAAGTGTCTGAGAACAGATTTGAACTCAGGTCTTTCTGATTTCAGGGCTGGTGCTCTATTCAATGGGCCACCTAGCTGCCCTCATTTTGTCCTTAATAAAAAGAGGAGGTTAGATTAGGAAGATCTGTGAGGTCCTTTCTAGCTCTAAACTTAGGGAATTCCTCATTCTAGGGGAGTGACTTGACCCAAGATATTTAAATAGTAACAAATCTGAGACTAAACCGCCAAGCTCCCTCCTCCTTCCCTCTCCCAGGACCCCTTTATCACATGGTGGGAATTCAAGAACGAGAGGGGGCAGTGGGGGATGAGTGACCATTATGGACATGAGGTTATTTAGGGGCCATCAATGCACTTCTGCCTCTGGTTTGGGGGAAGGGACTAGCAGCACTTTCTTCCCCTTTATCAGTCTTGAATGTATTGGATTCTGGCTTATCCAGGCAGCTGTGTGTGAATGCAGAGCACCAGCCCCAGGCAGGGGCTTCGCTGAGCCCTGGCTGGCCCTGACCGTGGCAGTGATGGCTCGAGGGCAGAAGGAAGCCTTCTGGAATTCCCAGGGCATGGGGGTGGGGTAGGCCCGAACTGCTGTGGCCAGCTGTACAGACATCTCCCTGGTGGTTCTTGTAAGTCAGTCATGAGATCCACTTCCTTTCTCAAGAAAAAGAAAACATGGATATTTCAAGGAACTTATAGCCCTTTTCACACCAGATTCTCTTGCATAGTAATGTGACCAGCTGTTTCCCATGTCCAGTGAGACCAGAGCAAGATGGAATGGACTTAAGTTACATACAAGCCAGAGGAATGAGGCTGGAGAGTCTTAGACTGGGCTAAAATCAAGGAAGCTGCTGAAGAGTTCTCTTCATTAAACAATTGGAGGAAAATGGATGATAATTTAGATGACCATGTGTATGGTCATGTGTAACTGCAAAGTTTTTACATGAACAAAATCAATGCAGCTAAGAGAACCTTACATGGGGGGGGGGAATATCTTTGCTTCAAAGGTATCTAAATAAGAATCTAATAGCCCAGATAGTATAATTATCACAAATATAAGTCTGAGAGCTATTATTCAATGCACAAATTGTCAAGTTCTCAAAAGACATGCAAACTATTAACAATCATATAAATGATTGTGCCAAATAACAGAAATTCAGAGATATTGAAATCAGAACAACTAAGTTTTCACCTTGACCCTAGCAAATTAATAAAGTTTACATTGATTCCTTGAAGCTAGAGGCTGTCTTTTGCTTTTTGGTGTGTCCTAAGTGTTTAGCACAGGGCACATCACATAGTAAGTACTTAATAAATGTTTTTGTAGAATTGTTTGGAAATATTCTATGTTGGAAGAGTTGCAAGAAGAAAGATACACTAAGGCAGTGCCCAGAACACTTAATCAATGCTTGTTGGCTGACTGATATGGGTCCTGCCCTACTATCTCAAAATCTGCTGCTTGTACACACTTTGTCATTATCCTCATCTCTCCAGCCTCTGAAATCTTGGACTCTTCCCCTAGGAATAGGAGGAAAGATGGTCATGACTTTATCTTGACTAGAACCAGTCCCTTAAAGTACTTCTTGTCACCTCTACACCAAACCCTGCCTTCCTTCCTTATTTCCAGTTTCATATCCCTGTTTATATGTTGAATTCCCCAATAAAATGTAAGCTCTTTGAGGGCAGGATCTATTTTTTTTTTTGCTTGTATTTGTATTCCTAATACCTGACACCTGGTCAAATCAATACCTTTTCTCTCTCTCTCTCTCTCTCTCTCTCTCTCTCTCTCTCTCTCTCTCTCTCTCTCTCTCTCTCTCTCTCTCTCTCTCTCTCTGTCTCTACATTCCATGGTTCGATCCATAATCCATCACTGGGGGCCCACAGCGAACATTTTCCAGACACGGGCCTCAGTTTCCTAATCTGTAAAATGGGAGGCTTGGAATAAATCACCTTTTAGGTCCCTTCCAGCTTGAAATTCTTCAAGTCCTGCTCTAGAGCCCATTTCAAAGAAAGGGAAATTGAGGTACAGAAAAAAATCTAATTCTTACAGAAAGGCAGGGCAGAAGCAGAGGCTAGGGGCAAAACTTCTAGTTTGATTCAGCAGGCACAATATTTCTTCCAAGCCTCTGGCAACTGAGCTTAAGATGTATCACAGGATTTTGAAGCATTCTGCAGCTTCTGGGAACCTTTCTGAATTAGGATGTGAGGGCTCTTTGGCCATTCATCCCTTCCTCTCCCCTCTCTACACCCATTCTCACACTAGTTGAGAACAAGGGAGACAAATCACACCACACCTGCTCTCCTAGAAGCCCACCCAGGCAACCCCTACCCCTCAGCCAGGAAGGAAAAGAGTCCAGCTTTCCAAAAGGAAAAGGGTCAAGAGGTCAAGTGGAAGCAAACAAACCCAAAGCCTAGCAACCGTTGACATAGATGGATGGGTTATGTTAAATATTCATCAGACAGGAGGAATTTACTGGAATGGTCCATAAAGATGTAATGTGTAATTTGAAGCATTCTCCTAGCACCTAGGGCATGGAGTTGTCAGCTGAACGGATGGAAGGCAGCAGAAGGAAGATGGATCGCCCCAGAGAAGCGGGAGATCTAGAAGCCACCAATGTCTACTGATCAATATGGATCCACAGACTCTGAGCGGCTCGATAGTCAGTAATAAATAGAAGAAATAAGTAGACAGGCAGATTAATTAGCCTCTGCGTGGAGAGCTTTAGCTTTGAGAGAGGCCAAGGATGATGACCAGAAGGAGGGATTGATAGAACTGGAGGTCAAGAGGAACGATCAAGTCCAGACAGGGGTTCAAAACGAAATCTAGGGGGAAAGTCATACAGTTCCACCCACTGAAGCCAAGCAGATACAGTGTCCAACTGGCCAGGACAAGGAGTAGGGGTCCAGGAAAGAGTCCCTGTCACAGCCACAGGTCCTTCTTGTCCCATAGCCAAGGACGACCGATGAAATGGCGACTACCTCGCCCTTCCTTCCCACAAGAAATAGCAAGAGCCTTGGATTTCCAGGCGGGGGACCTGGCTTCAAATCCCACCTCTGCCATTTACTACCTGTGGGACTCTGGACGAGTCACCTCCGTTCTCTGTGCCTCAATTTCCTCCGAGGAGATGGAGGTAGATTCCTTTCCGCTCTAAAACGGGTGATTCTATGCGAGTGGCCATAGGGCAGAGACACCTGGCAGATCCCAGAGGTGAGATCCGAGCCCCGAACCTGGTAGTGTGTGGGGGAGGGGGAGGTGCATGAGAAGGGATAGCCATTCTTTCCTGAGCCAGCCCTCTTCCCGACCCCCCCCACCCGCTGGGAGACACCCAGCTCCCCGAGTTTCAGGTTCCATGGGTTCTCTCCCCCCCACGCCCCCACCCCCACCTCCCCCTCCGCCGCGAAGTGTTTTTGTCTCTCTGACTATGATGCATGGCGGTGCTAATTCGCCGTGTGCTGCCATTAATTCTAGCACAGCTGCTGCTCGCTCCCTCAAGGCATTTCGCTAATACTCGGCTTCAGAGCTGCTCGGCAAATTAACACCATTTGTTCTGCAGAACATGTTTTATTTCTACACTACATGCATAGCTTATTATTCTGCGAGCAGCGCGGGGAGAGAGGGAAGAGAGGCTGCTGGGACCCGGGGAGCTGGCTCCCAGGCCGGGGACGGAGGGGCGGCGGTGGAGACGCGCCCCACTCATTGTGCGGGCTCCAGCCGCGGTCCGACCCCGGCCTGAGCCCGAGCTGAAGGAGGACGACGGGAAGATGGAGCCGTTCAGCTGGCGGGTCTCCCTTTATACCGCCTGCCGAGTTCTTTAGACATTAGCCTAAAAGGCTCCTGTCTACTGGCCATCTCCTTGGGATTGATCATAGTGAGCACCGGCTTCCGGCCCTTATTCCCTGCTCCAATGGCCTCCCAAATGGTCTCCTTCCCTTCATCTCATCCCTCTCCAATCCATCCCCCACCAGATTGCTGCCCTAAAAACCCCTATCTGACCAGTCACCCTCATCTCCCATTGAAAAATCTTCAGGGGCTCCCCATTGCTCAGTATTTAAAGTCCTCCCTATTCTGGCTCTCGGCTACCTTTCTTGTCTTATTTATGTTTTTCCCCTTCATGCACCTGCTGTTCTAATCAATCTAGCCGGCTAACTTTTCCCCTGCAGGACATTCCATGACCTGCCTCTGTGCTTTGCAGAAATGGTCCCCAAAGTCTGGAATACTCCTTCACCACGGAGCAGAATCCCCAGCTTCCTTAGAAACACAGCTCAGATGCCATATCCATAAGTCCTGTAAATGTCTCTCTTTTAAGTTGCTTTGGACGGCCTTTGTATACTTTGAATTTAGTTACCCATAAACATGACCAGCACAGAATGTAAATTTCTCAAAAATGGGAATTTTGTTGTCCCTGTTGTTCCCTCAGCATCCAGTACAGTTCTTTGCCCATAGCAAGCTCTTAATACAAGTTGGTTGGATTGAATTGATCAGTGGAACAGGTTGCCAGGCAGATGCCAGGACTGATAGAGGAAGCAGTAGTTAGCATTATTGTGAAGAGTTTCTGGGTCTACTATGATTGGATTAGATTAGTTCTGATGTTTCTTCCAACTCTAAGTACCCTGTGATTCTAAAGAGGGCTGTGTCTCATCTGGGAGTCTCTTCCATGATAGTGGTGGGGAGTGGGAGCTGGGGAAGATAGTATAGGAAGGAAAAACCCCAGGGCAAGAGTGGGTCTGACTCTGAAGAACTGGGAATAGGGTGACCTCACTTAGGAGCTAAGGAAAGACACTCCAAGAGGGTAGTGGAAAGCACAAGGCAGGGAATTCATTCAAGTCTTAATAATTGAGATGAGTTTTGCCCAAGAGAGCAAACACATGATCACTTTTCCTCCTCTATGTTTTGTGTTCAGAACTTTGGTCCTGTCTACAGCTAAGGACTATTTCCAGCTGATGCTCATGAGAGGCTTTCTATACTATATTCTTCCATTATTCACTTCTCTCAGTCTCCACTGAACATTATACCTTTTCTCTTCATTCCATTCAGTCTTTGTTTTTATGGTCTTCCCTTCCATCTTGATTAACTCTTCTCTATCCCTTACTATCTAACCGAATTCTCCTCCATCCTCCAATATCATTCAACCTCTTCTCCATCTCCACAATAGTCCAGCCTCCCTTCTATTTCCCACTGTCCAAAAATCTCTTCTCCATTGTCCACCCAAACTTTCCTCTACATTTACCCAACTTTCTGTCAATTTTTTTTTGTAAGGTAATTGAGGTTAAATGACTTGCCCAGGATCACACAGCTAAAGTGTTAAGTGTCTGAGTCCTGGATTTGAACTCAGGTCCTTCCGATTCCAGAGAAGATAGTCTATTCACTCCACTATCTAGCTGCCCCCTTCAGTTGCCCTTTCTTCATTTCACACTGTTTGCCCTAGTCTTAAGTGAGAACAAGAGGAACAAATGATGAGCAGTTAAAAATGCCCATTCCCTGGAAGGGATGTACTATCATAAGGAAAAGGATACCATTCATCACCGATAGACTAAATCTGTCCTTCCTTCCTTCCCTTTTCCTTTCCTTTCTTTCCTTCCTCTTTTCCTTCCTCCCTTACTCTCTACTTTTCTTCCATCCTTTTTTCTTCCTCATTTCCTTCCTTCTCTTCCTCATTTCCTTCTTCCCTCCTTCCTTCACTCTTTCTCTCCTCCTTCCTTCTCTTCTTTCCTTCCCTCCCTCTTTTCTTGCCTTCTTGCCTTTTTCCTCCCTTCCTTCCCTTCTTCCCTTTCTCCTCCTTTTCCTTTCTCCCTCCTTCTTTCCCTTCCCTTCCTCCTTCTTTCTCCTTCCTTTCTTCTTTCCTTCATTCCTTCACCCCTCTTTGCTTCCTCCCTTCCTTATTGTCTTCTTTTCTTCCTTCTTTCTTGTCTTCTCTTCTTTTCATTTTCCCATTTATACAATATACCATTTGTTCATCTAACAATAAGTTGGAATCAAGCCAATCTCCAATTGATAAATGGTCAAAGGATATGAATAGATAATTCTCAGATAAAGAAATTGAAACTATTTCTAGCCATATGAAAAGATGCTCCAAATCATTAATAATCAGAGAAATGCAAATTAAGACAACTCCGAGATACCACTACACACTTGTCAGATTGGCTAGAATGACAGGGAAAGGTAATGCAGAATATTGGAGGGGATGTGGGAAAACAGGGACACTGATACATTGTTGGTGGAACTGAGAATACATCCAGCCATTCTGGAGAGCAATTTGGAATTATGCTCAAAAAGTTATCAAACTGTGCATACCCTTTGATCCAGCAGTGTTGCTACTGGGCTTATATCCCAAAGAGATCTTAAAGAAGGGAAAGGGACCTCTATATGCAAGAATGTTTGTGGCAGCTCTCTTTGTAGCGGCCAGAAACTGGAAACTATCAGGATGCCCATCAATTGGAGATTGGCTGAATAAATTGTGGCATATGAATATTATGGAATATTATTGTTCTGTAAGAAATGACCAACAGGATGATTTCAGAAAGGCCTGGAGAGACTTACATGAACTGATGCTGAGTGAAATGAGCAGGACCAGGAGATCATTATATACCTCAACAACAATACTATATGATGATCAATTCTGATGGACGCGGCCCTCTCCAACAATGAGATGAACCAAATCAGTTCCAATAGAGCAGTAATGAACTGAACCAGCTACACCCAGCGAAAGAATTCTGGGAGATGACTATGAACCACTACATAGAATTCCCAATCCCTCTAATTTTGTCCGCCTGCATTTTGGATTTCCTTCACAGGCTAATTGTACACTATTTCAAAGTCCGATTCTTTTTGATCAGCAAAACAACTGTCAGGTCATGTATACATATATTGTATTTAATTTATACTCTAACATATTTAACATGTATTGGTCAATCTGCCATGGGGGGGAGGGGAAAAATTGGAACAAATGGTTTGGCAACTGTCAATGCTGTAAAATTACCCATGCAAATATCTGGCAAATAAAAACTATTTTAAAAAAACCAATAAGTTGGTACTATGTGCCTAGCTCTGTTCTGGGTCCAAGGAGGATCACAGAATCATAGATCCAGAGCTGGAATTGATTTTAAAAAGCCACCCAGTCCAATCCTCTCAATTTTATAGACAATAAAGATACAGGAACACATAATAAATAGAACTTGCCTTTTCAGAGATCATAACTGGTTGGGAAGGTTGGGATAGAAAAATAACCTGCAATTTAAAATAGCCCAAGATAAAGACCAAATTGGATGGAACAAGTAGTCCTAACCTACAGGTTCACATGACAACTACAGCTGTTATCTTCAGCAGCCACAGACCCAAAGGGGAGGCTTCTTCGTCAGGTTCTAGAAGCATTCAAGGCAAGCTGTAATGATTCACTCTTGGGGAGGGAAGACCATAGTTTTTGATTCCATTGTCCTGCCCCCTGGGATGGCTGAACAAATGAAAATGAGATGTTGCTTGGTGTTGGGAAGGGAAGAGGTTGTCTGTCCCAAGGCAGTTATCCACAGTCTCCACATACCCTCAGATCACTCCTTGGTAGCAGCTTAGCAAGTGAAATTGTGAAATGAGGAAGAAAAATCCATCCTAAATCAAGAGAATATATGGACACAAAAAGGAAGGCCATTCAGGTTCTTTAAAAAAAAAAAAAGGGTAGATCTTCTTCCATTGCTGTTGGTGCCCTACCCATGACAGGATTCTCCAACCCAAGGTCACCACAATTGCAAAATCAAGGGGGCTAGTGTTAGCTTTCATTCACTATTGATTTCCTGATCCAATAGGCAGGGTTAAGTTCAAATCATCTGGAAAGGGAAATTGCTCTCCATGCTTCTCTGCCTGAGATTGATAAGAGTCATGGGCAAAACCAGTTGGGGTTTTCCCTGTGACTTCCTCTCAGAGACCTTTCAAAGAATCAAAGCAGTCAGACTCCTTGAAGCTAGGGTAAGAATTAAATTCAATAAAAAATAAATGATACAATCCAATTCAAGAAAATTAATGGGTGTTGTGGAATTCAAAAATGGAAGAGATGGGAGAGATCACCTTTTCTGCTCTCCTCCTTTATTTGATAAGCAAGGAAATAGTGGACTGGAAAAGTTAATAATTTGCTCACATAGGTTTTAAGCATTTGAGGTGGGTTTTAAACCAAGATCCTTAACTTGGAGAGGAAATGCACTGAACCAAGACCTAGACTTTAATTCAAGCCCCAAATAGGGCACTGTACTATTGTTGTATGACCTTGGCCAAGCAATTTCCCTTCTCTAGGTGTGAATTTCCTCATACATCAAATGATCTCTGGAGTCTCTTTCAGTTGTGTTAGTGATCTTCAGTAAATCACTTTATCTTACTGGGCCTCAGTTTCCTCATCTGCACAAATAAGGAGATTGGACTAGACAGTCTCTGAGTTATCTTTAAGCCCTACATCTCCATCGTATGCCTCTATGATTCCAAATCCATTACCCAATTATTATCTAATATATTATATCTTTATCTGTCAAATGGTCACTGTGTACTAGACACTAAGCTAGGTACAGATATGGCAAGCTTCCCCTCTTCCATCCCACACACAATCAGCTACTTTCGCCTCAGCACAATCTGTTATTTAAAACACTCTTGCAAATAAAACAATCAACCTTCTCAAAGCAATGGGAAGATGAATGAGTATCTTTACTTGTTGTTGGGTATAGATTGTCCTTCATCCTAAGCAAGTAAGCAAGTGACTTACTTGGGTAAATAGGTCAATTCTCCATTGCCTCTAATTAAGGGTGTAATACTGGCAGGGCCCCAGCCCAATATGTTGACACCAGTATCCTCACTATTAATAGGTAACTTGAACCAATGAGAGAATGACCAGATCTCAGAGGATAAAGGAGTTTTATATATATATATATATGTGTGTGTGTGTGTGTATACATGTAACATACATACATATACATATAGAAATATATAGACACATATGTATACATACACATATAGAAATATACATTATATATATATATATATATATATATATATGAAATAGCAAATGTGAGATTTAAGAGGGATATCAGAGATCACTTAATCCATCTCTCACATCACTAAAAATCCTTTATTTAGCATCTCCCCCAAAATGGTCATTTAGCCCATACTTGGAAACTTCCAGTAATAGGGAACTCACTACCTCCCAAGACAGGCCATTTTGGACCACTTTCATTGTGAAGAATCTTTGTTTCTAGAAGATCTCCCCAGTCTTGCATTTCTAACTACCTATTGATATCTTGAACCAAATGTCTCTCAGACATCTTAACTGAACATGTCCAAACAACTCATTCCCATGAGTTCCCTTTTCTTGATTTTCTTATTACTACTGAGGGTACCACTATCCTCCTCATCACATGGGCTGTCAACCTAGAAATAACTCATTTCTTTATCCCTCCCTCCTCCATTTGTATCCAATCATTTGGCAAGCGCTATTGTTTTTATGTAGCAGCATCCCTCAAATTTTCATGCATTTCCCCTCATGCCAAAACTACTGCAACAATTGATTGTCTTCCCAATCAAGTCTCTCCAATCCCAGTCCATCTTCCACTCAGCTGATAAACTGTAAAAACACAACCACACCATGCCCCTATTCAGTAAATATCAGTGGGTCCCTATTATATCCAGGATCAAATGTAAAATCCTTTGCATAGTTTTTCTTTTTCTTTTTCTGAGGCTGGGGTTAAGTGACTTAACCAGGATCACATAGCTAGGAAGTGTTAAGTGTGCTCTATCCACTGCGCCACCTAGCTGCCCCCTTTGCATAGTTTTTAATGCCCTTCATACCCTGGTCTCTCCCTACCTTTCTGGTCTTTTTACACTTTAAATCCCATATGTACTCTGAAATCCAGAAACATCAGACTCCTTTCTGTTCCTCGAACATGATAACCCCTCTCCCATCTCTGGGTATTTTCGCCAAATTTCCTCCATCCCTAGGACCTCCTCCCTTTCCATTTGGGTATCTTGACTTCCTTTGGTTTCCTTCTGGTCTCAGTTAGTCTCACCTTTTGCAGTAAACCTTTCCCAACCTGAATATGTCTTGCTTGTCCATACATGTTTGCCTGTTGTCTTCCTCCATTCGACAGTGAGCTTCTTGAGGACAAAAGCTCTCTTTTTGTCCTCCTTTGTATTTCTAGTGCTTAGCATACAGTAGGCATTTAATAAATGCTTATTGATCAAATAACAACTTTCCTATATTTGGAAACATTTACTATGTCTAAGTCTTCTCTTCTCCAGTTTAAACATTGTCCAAGAAAGTCTTGCCCAACACCTTGTTCACCCTATCTTGGACATACCCTAATATCTTAATGTCTTTTCTAAAATATGATGTCTAGCTCTGAAAATAATATTGCACATGGGATCTGATCAGGGTAGAGGACACCTATTTCACCATCTCTCTAATTTTTAGTTGACGTTCTTCACTGTAAATTGATTTTGAAACTTTTTTCAATGCCCCCAAAATTCAGATCTTTTGCACATGAACTATTCTCTAATCACACATTCCCATGTTGTACTTATGAAGTTGATTTTCTGTACCTATACAGAGGACTTTACAAGCATCTATATTAAATTTCAATTAATTAGATTTGGCTCATCATTCTAGTCAATTGAGAAATATTTGGCTTCCTAGGAAGCTAACCCTCCTAGTTTTGTGTCATCAGTTAATCTGATAAACAAGCTATCAGTGCCTTCACAAAAGATCCTTTTAAACAAACTTCAATTAATAGACGTAGTAAACTGAGGCAAAGGGAGCAGGGCAGTCTCTCTGTACCTTAATTAATAAGTATGTGGATTCTGTCCTATAATATATATCATGTCTATATAATATAAATACTACAATATTTGATTCACTCCATATAATAATAAATTAAGTGGCTAGGAATCCTTGTCCCTGGCCAGTTCAGTTTCACTTATCCATTCTTCTGTTCTTTTAATTATTAAAAAATCCAGCTGTGTTGGTTCCCCATTGAAGTCAAGAAGGAAGGATGAGCAAGGAGAGCCATATGGCCCATTGGAAAAAGATCTGGCCCTTGAGTCAAAGAACGTGAGTTTTTAGTTTTTGCCATCTATAATTTCATGTGACATTGGGAAAGTTACATCATCCCTCTAGCCTTGGTTTTCTCATCTTTAAAATGAAGGGATTCTACTATCCGCATCTTAAAATTTTATGATTTGGCCAATATTGAAGCGTTGGTTCCTAGTAAATTCCCAATATATGTTTGCTGAGTAACTGATTAGAAGAAATGCATTGTTTCAGGAGTCACAGGTTGTTGGTCTTATTGTTTGGTTGCTTTTAGTCATGTCCAATTCTATGTGATCCCATTTGGAATTTTCTTGGCAAAGATATAGAAGTGGTTTATCATTTCCTTCTCCAGCTCCTTACACATGAGAAAATTGAGGCAAACAGGTATAAGTAACTTGCACAGGATCTCATAGCTAGGAAATGTCTGAGGCTAGATTTGAACTGTATCCACTACAGCTCCATCTGAATTCTTGAATTCAAATCCTAGCCTTCCTGCTTTTTTGCTATCTGTGTTGTGAGTTCTTGAATAAATCACTTAATTTCCCTGGGCCTCAGTCTCCTCATCTGTAAAAAGAGTGGATTAGAATGTATGGTCCATTTTATCCTTATGATTCATAGATTCTATGGTCAAGGGTCCAAGAATTGTCACCTGTGAATCAACCCTATGATCACATAGGATTTAGAGTTAATGGGGACCTAGAAGATCATTTAGTCAGTCATTTACAGAGGGAAAATCTGAGACCCAAAAGGGTAAGAAACTGGATCCCAGCCTCCACATCCAAAGTTCGCTCTACTACACACCATGTCTTAGCTCCAGAATTTCCTGCTGACTTTTCTCTTTGAGTGTTCTGGCCTAACAATCTTGTCTTGTTTCAGATAACCTCAGAATCTCAGGTAGTTGAATTAAACTAGTGTGTGTGTGTGTGTGTGTGTGTGTGTGTGTGTGTGTGTGTATGTGTGTGTGTGTGTGTGTTTATGTGTATGTGTGTGTATGTAGAGGAAAGGAGGAGAGGGGGGGAGACAAAGAAACAGAGACACAGAGATAGATACAAAAACAGAAAGAGAGGGAAGAAGGAGGGAGAAGGAAAAGGAGGTAAGAAGGAAGGAAGGAAGAGGAAAAAGAGGAGAAGCAGAAGAGGAGGAGGAGTGGAGAAGAGAGAGAAGAGGAGAAGAGAAGAAAAGAGAAGAGAAGGAGAAGAGAGAAGAAAGGAATAATGAAGAAAGGAGAGCAGAGGGGAGGGAAGGGGAGGGAATAGAAGAAAAGGAAGGAGAAGGGAGAGAAAGAAATAAGAGGGAAATAGAGGGGAGGGGAAGGGAAAGAAGGAGAGGGAAGGAGAAGGGCAGCAGAGAGGAGGAAGGACAGAAGAGGGAGGGAACAGGAAGAGAGGGAAAAGGGGAGAAGAGAGGGATAGGGAAAAGAAAGTAGGAGAGGAAGAAGGAAAGGGAGAGGAGGAGAGTAAAAGAAGAAGAAGGAAAGAGAGAGGAGAGTGGAGAGCAGGAAAGGGGAGCGAAATGGAGAAGAGAAGAGGGGAGGAAAGGAGAGGAGTGGAGAAAAGAGGAGGGAAGTCAGATTTTTATTGCTGAAACTTTTCCCAGGGTAGTGGCAGGTAAGGAAGGTGCAGGGAAGGTAAGGGCGGGCAGTGGATTCCAGGACTCTCCTGCAGCTGGAAGGAGGGAAAGGTGGGCTAAAGCAGGTCCAGGTCAAGGATAAGACTTAGGAGTCAGGCAGTTCCTGGGGCTTTGTCAGAGTGCTGGGCACCCGGGCCTGGTTTCCATGGTTTAGAAAGCTGCAGAAGGCTTTCATGTCAAAAGGCAGAAAGACTCTATGAATATTTCATTAGGAAAGCAATGTGCTGTGCTGCGGGGAACATCTGGCTGGAGTCTCCAGGGACCTCTGGCTCAGTGCAGGAAGCAAGGACTGTGAAATGTGGAAAGAGAAGAGAAGAGGAGGAGAAAGAGCAGGAAAAGGAGGAAGAGAGAGACAGACAAATGGAGACAGAGAGATAAACAGAGAGGGGAGGGAAGAGAGAGGAAGGGAAGGAGAGAAAAGAGAGAGGGAGGGAGGGAAAGAGAGGAGAGAGGAAGAAGGAAGGGAGGGAGAAAGGAGGAAGAGAAAGAGAGAGGGGGAGGAGGAGAGGGAAGGAGAGGGAGGAAGAAAGAGAGAGAGGGAAAGAAGGAGAGAGAGGGAGGGAGCCAGAAAGAGAAGGAAGGAGGGATAGGGGGAGGAAGGGAGGGAAGATGGAGGGAGAGAGAAAGAAAGAGAGAGAGAGGAGAGAGAGTGAGTTAAGAGATGTACATGGAGAAGGAAAGGCCCTATGCATAGGAACCGCATCTCCTGCTGCTTGGACACAATACTATTGCTCTCAATTCAATTCACTTACATTCAATAAGCATTAATTAAGTGCCTACTGTGTGCCAGGCCCTGGTGATACAGAGACAAACACACAACCCACTAATTCTATCTGTCCCCATGGAACTAACAGTATGCATAGAGTGGGAGGGACATTCTCTGACAGTGCACCAGTCAAGCACCAGACTCTGGCAGCACAATGGGATCATGGGGATAAGGCCGCTATCAATGACTCTAGAGGAAGATTACTTCTGTTGAGAGACGTAGGGAAGCACTGGCCAGGAAGCTGGCATCCGAACTAGGAAGACCTGGATTCAAGTTCCATTTCGCACTCTATCTGGATGACCTGAGGAGGGTACTTGACTCCTCAGGATTCTAGGTCCCATAGTCTAGGCAGCTCTAATTCATACATTGTAGAGAAAATACCAAGCCCAATCAGAAGAAGGTCCCAACACCAATGAAATCTCAGCTCCTGTCTATCTTCTGTCACATGATTTTCTCTGGGTAGGACTCCTGCAGGACTCTAGGGAGCACAGGCCCACTGAAGAGAATGAGAGAGAGCGTGGGGGTAGAACACAGATGGGGGCACCCATAGGAGGACCCCAAAATGGCAGCATAACAATGGTGTACATCACTATAGAGCTTTATGGTTTACAGCATTTTTCTCACAATGCATGCATGCGCGCGTGCACGCACACACACACACACACACACACACACACACACACACCCCGCTTGGCAGCCTGGATTTGGCAAAGGATGACTGCATTGTTCTCTTCATTTTCTTGTAAGGGCAGACAAGGAAGAAAGAGATAAGAGATAAGAGGAGAAGAGGAGAGGAGGGGGTCAGACAGGTGATTTGCCCAGTCATACTGCAAATGAATAGTTATAGGGAAAGGAAAGAAGGAAGGAAGGAAGGAAGGAAGGAAGGAAGGAAGGAAGGAAGGAAGGAAGGAAGGAAGGAAGGAAGGAAGGAAGGAAGGAAGGAAGGAAGGAAGGAAGGAAGGAAGGAAGGAAGGAAGGAAGGAAGGAAGGAAGGAAAAGAGAAGGACAAAGGGAAAAAGGAAAGGGAAAGGAGAAAGGAAAGGGGAAAGGAAAGGAAAGGGATGGGGAGGATGGAAGGGAGAAAGGGAAGAGAAAAGGGAAGGGGAGAAAGAAAAAAGAAAGGGAAACAGAAAGAAAGAAGAAAGAGAGAAAGAGACAGAGAGAGAAAGAAAGACAGAAAGAGAGAAAGAAAGAAAGAAAGAAAGAAAGAAAGAAAGAAAGAAAGAAAGAAAGAAAGAAAGAAAGAAAGAAAGAAAGAAAGAAAGAAAGAAAGAAAGAAAGAAAAGAAAAGAAAAGAAAAAGAAGAAAGGCAGAGGAAGGGAGGGAGAAATCATCATGGTTTAATGGAAAGGATGGTGATTCTGCTGTCAGAGGCATGAGGTTCAGATCCTAGACCCATCACTGGGCTGTATGATCTCAAGCAAGGAACTGTTCTAAAATTTCATTTTCTTTTCTTTTCTTTTCTTTCTTTTTCTTTTTCTTTTTCTTTCTTTTTTTCTTTTTCTTTTTTTTTTTTTACTGAATTTACACAGTATATAGAGGGCTAAATTTTAAATAAGAAAATCCTGAATTCAAATCTGACCTCAGACACTTACTAACTGCATGATCCTGGGAAAGTCATTTAACTTTGCCTTAGTTTCCTCATCTGTAAAATGAGGATCCTAACAGCACCCACCTCCCAGGGTCGTTTATTGTGAGGATCAGTGAGAAAACATAAATAAAATGCTTTGACAATCTTAAAGAGCTAAATAAATGTTGGTTATAATTATTCCCCCCCACGAAAAAAAGGGCACTTGCATATACATGGAACAGGAAAAGAAATTGCAGATTCATTCCACAAAGCAATAACATAGTCACCCAGTAACCTTCAAAACTCTCCTGCTTGTCTATGCTTATTTGGGGCACTCTAGACCTCGGTTTCTCCATCTGTAAAGTGAGCTGTTGGACTAGATGCCTTTAAGTTCAATTCCATGTGTAAAATTCTCTGGAATGGGCAGCCTTGGTCAGGCAGCAGGATAGCAGAAGGGAGAATGGGGAGGCTGGAAGTTTGACTCCTAGCTGCTCTTTCTAATTTGCCCCCTGTTCTTTTCCAGGTCCCCCAACCTCTCCTGGGTTCCTTATCATTTTTTCTGAAGCCTCCAGGGTAGAGGATGAGGCAGGAATCAGGACCAGACCAGAGATGTAAAAACTACTGGACTCTAGAGTGAGCAAGTGGGATCTGCTCTAGAGACATCCACAGAAAGTAAGTGAGGAAGCAAAGTTGGCAGTGAGCTCCTTAGCGGAAGCCTTACTCACCCTGGACCAGCAAAGTCGAGGGTACCTGTTGCTTCCTGCTGAACTCTGGGTAGGTGGGGTGCCCAGGAAGCTCATTGTCAGGGCTTTTAAATCTCGCAGGGCTGGAGCAGTGAGCATCTTGTGTGAGCTGCAGTTTTCATTAAATTTAAGGTTCCCAATCCTTGTTGACAGAGTACCATAGTTTTCCTCTACCTCCTTCCTCCCCCATCCCTTCCAAATCCCTCTTGGAGTTAGGGGCTAGTCTGCCAGGGGCTTATACCTGATCCAGAAAGTCCCATAGCCAGACTTGACATGGATCGAGGTACTTCCATCAACCTATCTATCCCACTGGAGGCCTGACAGATGGGCACAACCAGGCTATCCAAAGTGTTGTACTGGGGGCTCAGGTTTTCCTATCAAGAATGCCCCACTGGAGATATAACAGGAGACAAAAACAGAAGGTGCAGAGAACCAGATACTTCACAAAGTTATGTATGGAAAGAGATGAAGATTGTCCGGTGATCAAAAGGCAGAGGTGGAGTCTGGGGGAGGCTAAAACTCAAGCTTCGAGGTAGTGCTGTAGATAGAGTGCTGGACCTGAGTTCAAATCACCACAATGAAAACCAGGGAGGATGCTTATCATGGGCTTTTCCTGCTAGATGGAGCCTAGTAGCACATACTGAAAGCAAAGGATCCTGGTTTTCAAGAGAGGAATCTGAAGTTCAGGCTTCCTGAAGTCAGGAAGGGGATTTGGAATGAGCTTGAGGTCACACCTCCCCCCCCTCACACACACACACAGCTTCCATGTTCCTTCCATTCTGGAATCCATCAGCCCCCATACCCACAGGGCTATCTTTGTCCCATCCCATAAGCTTTCTCATGTGCGCCATCTTGAATGAGAGCAGCGAGAGGTTATATGGTCTCAGAGAAGGAGCTTTGAGATCAAATGAAATCAGGGTTCAAATGTCCCGACTGACACTTACCAGTTGGATGGCCTCAGACAATTTGCTTATATCCTGTCTCTAAAATGAGGATAATGATATTTGTAACGGTCGCCTTCCAAGGTTGTGTTAAGGATCGAGATAATACATATGCAATATAGACACATTTGACCTATTCTCATAGACCCCAGACAACGACGCACTGTTCCTGTATATGAAACCTCTGACGTTCTTTCTGTGTCTTTTCTACCCAAAAGAACTCTGGAACCTTTGTCTGATTGAGTATCTGCTCAATGCCCGTCTCCCAGCTAGGTCTCCCTCTTTCCTTCTCTTCCAGTCTTGGATTTCCAAGTTAGAGTCCCTTATCTCTCCCTCCCCATTGAGGTTCTGCTCAGAGGACCTTGGGGGCTGTATGAGAAATCGGTACCCCAGTAAGCCTCTATAATCCCATCTACCTCTAAAGCGACAATCCTATGATCTCTGGGATCCCTTTTCCCCCTTTCCCACTGTGAGCATGGTCATAGTTCTGCTCCAAATTCCGCCTGCTAGGCTGAAAGAGCACATCCCAGCTCCTTCCTGGCACAGCTACCCACACGGGCCACGCTCCTCCCGACTTCCCATTGGAACGCAGGTCCCTACCTGAGGCAGATGAGGTAGGGCCTCTGTTGATGCTTTTTTACCAGTTCTTGGCCCCAATCTGAAATGCAATCCGGCTTCTCTAGAAAAGAGTTGACTATCCTTTGAAACTAACAGGGGCAAAGGGAAAACCTTATTTCCAATCTGTCCTTGCATCCTCCCTCAGGGAAGGGCATATCAATGTCAACCTGGCGAATAGTCTGTTCCATTCATTTCAGCAGCTTCTAGGCTTGTCCTTCATAATCTGTCTTGACTATAGCATAAGGACCTTTGTCAAAATCCTGCCTTGGCTAGCGGCAGTGAGTCCACAGGATTTGTGGGTTTGGTTGAGGATTCCCTTTGGAGGAAAGTGCCTCAATGTACCCCCAGCCCATCAGAAGCCACATACTCGCTAGCGGAGAGATGATGACTTGGACACCTGGTCCCCAAGCCAAAGTCTGGACCAGTAATACTAGTTTGGGATCCCTTCTCTTCTATAGCCACTAAAAAAAAAAAACATGTTATCTGCGGGATTCACGCTTCTGCGGCAAAGGAGAGCCCGCATCCTGTGGCCCCAGCCCCAGTCTTGCCTGCTGTACCACTTCCCACTTGCAGAACAGCCTCAGCCCCAGAAGGATGATGCCCAGTTCGTTCCAGCTGCCCCTGGCGGGGTTGGGGTGGGGGGGAAGGATACATTATCCTCAGAGCAAAAGGGATGGCCTGCCAAGTCAGAGACTAGTCCCTTCCTAAGCAGCAGCCTGGCTCCTGGGCACACCGATATTTGAGATTTGTTCCTTTGCCCGCAATACTTGGCTGTGATCCCATCACTTTGCACATAGGGACCCCCAGTGCAGAACCAGGGCTGAGAGGAGGAGACATGGGGTAGGGGGTGAAGGGAAGGAATCATGTCATGGGGTCTGACTTCCCAGACCTTCCAGGCTCCTCTCAGACCCCTCCTCTCCCAATACATACACTTCCCAGGCTTGGCAACCTGTCCTTGGCAGGCAGAGGCAGTGGGAAGGAATAGACTGGCATTCAAGGAAGGCTTTGCAGGAAGTCCCCAAAGAGAAGGGAGAACAGACTTCAATGTCTGGGAAGTAGGGAAGGGGCTAAAAATGATGAACTGATGGGGAAAACAAGGAAGGACATCTGTTTAGGAGGGGTGATGCCCAAGAACTGATTCTTCCTAAGATGGGTGGGGCACTCGGCAGATGGAGCTGAAGATGGTCGCCATGCTAGGGTCTGCAGAGCCAATTCATGCGCTTGGTCTCGGGCTCCTGTCTGCTCAATCCCCGCACCCCTCCCCCTATTTCTCGCCTTCTGCCTCTGCCTGGGCAGTGCCAGCTCCCAGAGCCTTGACATATCCCAGTGGGAATGGATAGGGTCAGCACCCTGCCACCTGGAGTCCTCACACCTCTCAGCCAAGTTTGGCCCCAATCAAGAGGCCCCAACAGCACAGGGCTGATTCCATGCACGGGAGCTGATGCCAGCCGATACACCCAGGAGGTCAGGAGGGCACCCCCACACGCGGGCAGAGGCACGGGCACGGTCAATCATGCTCATGGACCTCACCTCTCCCCGCCAATTTGCCAGTCCCATTCAGCCCTGGCACTATCTCCCCAACCCTCCCAACCCCATTCATTGGGTCCCCAACATGGAAGTGCCAGAGACCAGCCGGCCACCCATTACCTGCACTGCATATGTCGCCACATCTCTCCCCGGCTTGCTTGCTCACTCTCCGGGTTCGCCTGCATGCTGCAGCCTTGTCCTCCATGGCACCTCTGCCAACTCAGACGCCGCCTGCTTCAGGAGGAGTTGCCAGCTATTTGTTGTGGGTTTTGTTTTGTTGGTTTTTTTTTTTTTTTTTGGCCCCATGCTGCCTGCTGGCACTTTGGCAGCAAGAGCCTTGTCGCTCCATCGATGGCATGTGTCCATTTCTCCTCCCTTCCCAAATCACCCTCCCTCACCTCTTCCTTCTCTATGCCTCTGGAGTCCCCTGCAGTGCCAGCTCCGAGGGAAATTGGCAGGAACTAAACCGGAGAGATCCTCTCAGCAGCTGATTGTAGCCACGTTTTTTTTTTTTTTTTTTTTTTGGTTTTTTTTTTTTTTTTTGGTATTTAAAACACACACACACATACACACACACACACACACGCACATACAACCCCCCCCCCCCCAACAAACAGGCAGTCCTTCTGTCAGGAACAGACCCTAGCCAAGTGAGCCAAGAAGAGGGGCATGCAGCAGGGAGAGAGAGATGGGCTCCTTTGAGTGGGCTAGTAACTCTCTCCAGCCAATGACTCCATTTCTTCCTCTCTCCCCATCTCTCTCTCTCTTACGCAAACCAACGAAAAAAAAAAAAAAAAGGAAACTCAAATTCATGTCACATTTCTGAGCTTCCTGATTGGTTACACCTTTTTTTACTAGCCTGGTCCTTAAAAGCTCAGTTCTACTTCTCCCTACCACGCCATTTCCACTTTACAGTCTGCTTCTCTACTACCCTCCTGATGGGCTCTTGGGTTTGGTGGGCTCTTGGGAACCTTCTACATGCAGCCAATTTTGTCATCCAGACCCCCACTCCACTCAGACCCACTTTTCCACTCACCAGAGACAGATCTTTTCTTGGAAAGCCTCCTCCTACAAGGACTGTTTCTTGGATCCCTTGGCTACCATTATGACCCATTCCTAAAGGTGGAGATCAGATTACTAGGGTCTTGAAATTCAAGCTGTGGTCCTCCTTAGTTTCCACAACCTCCCTTCCAGGACTCCATGGTCATGACATCAAAAATGCCCACGTCATTACAGCCAAAACTGATTCTTGGGACTCAAGCACAAGACCTTCCATTGCTCTCATAGCATCATTGAGTGAGCTGAAAGAGCTTCTGGGAGGGAGGGGAGGGGAGGCCATCTATTTCAGCACCTCCCTTCTACATCGGCAGACACCTCAAAGACGTGGAATGATTTGTCCAATGTCAAACAAGGAACAATAGCAGGTCTTCACTCAGCACTCTTTCCAATAGACCATCCTGTCTCTCAATTTGGAATTAAAAAAAGGTTTAGGAAATTTCTAATCCAATATCCTTATTTAACAGATAAGGGAAAAAAACTAGGGATACGATGTGATTTGCTTAAAGGATGCATAGGTGATGGGCTGGATTCAAACCTAGTGTTGTTTCCATTACTCCATGCAATATTTTCACATCAGTCCCTACTTTTTACCATTATCTCCTTTTCCCTTCCCTCTTTCCCCCTCCCCTACTCCATTCCTTCTTTGCCTTGCATAATTCCCTGTTAAAGGTTAACTTTTGTATTCTAATTCTGTTTCAACAATACTCGATGGCATATGACTTTGAACAAGATTTTTTCCATTTAATTTGAATCTGCAGTTTTCCTATCTACAAAATGAGGATTTTGGATCAGAGCTGGAGTTCTTGACTATTAATGGTATCCTAGACATCTTGAGGAGCCTATGGAGCCACCCTCAGAACCATGTTTTTAAATGCACAAAATAAAATTGATGGGAGCAAAGGAAACGAATTTAATTGAAATACAGTTATCAAAATGTTTTTTAAACCAGTTTCAGGCACTCTGGGGTTAAGAACCGAGATTAGATGAATTCTTTTTTCTTTACCGAACTCATTTCTTATGACCTTTCTCCTCCTCCCCCTCTTAACTAGACACAGAGAAGGCCATACTTTTGATTTTTTTAAACTCAAAAGTATTTCATGTCCATATTCAAGAACTCTAGTGTTCCTTTATCCAATCATAATCTGTTATCATTCCTTTCTCTCTGCCTAATAACCATAACCCTGTTTTTAATCCTTCTGATGACCTCCCATTCCTCTGAAGGGAATTTTACAACCCTTGCATGGATTACACTCTAATGCCTTTCCTATCTTGACTCCTTGAGAAAACAACTCAACTTCATGTTTTCCTTTTCTCTTGGGTCCTATTGCTAATCTTGCCATATCAAGACCCAACTCCCATCATCTACTCCCAACATCTACTGCTTCTACTTTCAAAATACTAAATGAAGCTGAAGAAAATCACAAAACCTTTCTAACCAGATCTCCTACAATATGTTTCTTAATCTCAACTGAGTCCTTGCTGTGTCATGGCAATTCTTTCACACCTTCCTTATTGATTCACTCTCCCACTCACCAGAACATCTTTTTAAAAATCTCTTTCTCCCCCCTCAAACTTTCCATGGTTCCCCTTCCTCTCTTACAGAACCTTCCTCACATTTACTGAAAAATAATGAAGGCTGTTTGCATATTTCAGCAAAATCTGGAAAGACTCAAATGAACCAATGCTGAGAGAAGTATGCAGAACCAGAAGAACATTGTATATAGTAACAGCAACATTGTGCAATGATCAACTGTGATAAGACTTAGCTCTTCCCAGCAATGCAATGATTCAAGACAATTCTAAAGGACTTGTGATGGGAAATGCTATCCACATCCAGATTCTGAGTGCAGATCAAAGCATACTAGTTTTACTTTTTTCCCTTTCTTGTGTTTTTTTTTCCTTTTGTTCTGAATCTTCATTCACAAGATGGCTTATGTGGAAATATGTTTAACATGATTGAACATGTATAATCTGTATCAGATGCCTTGGTGGGGGAAGAGAGGGAGAAAAATTTGGAGCTCAAAATCTTACAAAGATGAATGTTGAAAACTATTTTTATAGGTAATTGGAAAAAATAAAATATTACTAAGAAAAAAATAAATAAATTTACAGCAAGCAATGAGAGTCTGAATTAGTCTGAATCTAAAGATAAATAAAGGCCATTTGACAAATGCTTTCTTTTTCCCTCCTCATCTTCTGTCATTCAAATGCCTTTCCCCATATTCACCTTCTTCATCTGTGATCACATGAAGAGATAGTCCTTCTTGGCAAGGTAAACATCTCGACATGCCGAAGGGCTCCCATCACATTCCATCTTCTCTAGCACATTGACTTCTCCATCATCTTTACCCTCTCACTAATCTTTATTTTCTCATCTAAGCTATTTTTCTACAGCCTACAAAAAAGCCTATGTCTCCCAGTCCTCAAAAACCCCTTATTGGAACAGTCTTTTCCCACTAGCTATCATCCCCATATCTCTCCTCTTCTTTGTGACTAAACTCCTCAAGAGAGCCATCTACAATCAATGTTGTCATTTCTTTTCTTCTCTATCTCTTCTTAATTTTTTGGCTTCTGACCTCATCATTCAATTGAAACTGTTCTCTCCAAAGTTACTGATGATCTCTGAATTGTCAAACCTTAATGGTCTTTTCTTAATCTCATCCTTTTTGACTTCCCCGAATACTTATGCTTTTCTCTCTAGATTTTCATGACACTGCTCTTTCCTTGTTCTCTTTCTCACTCGTCTGATTGCCCCTTCTCTTTTGTTTGATCTTAAGCCAGGTCACTCCAGTTAAAGTGGTTAAAAATTATTCCCACCAAGTTCTGTACTATGCCGCCTTCTTCTTCTTCTTCTTCTTCTTCTTCTTCTTCTTCTTCTTCTTCTTCTTCTTCTTCTTCTTCTTCTTCTTCTTCTTCTTTCTCTCTCTCTCTCTCTCTCTCTCTCTCTCTCTCTCTCTCTCTCTCTCTCTCTCTCTCTCTCTCTCTCTCTCTTCTCTTCTTCTCCCTTCTTCTTCTTCTTCATCTTTTTTGTAGATGACTCATAGATCTAATTATTCCATTCCTAACTCTCAACTTCCAGGCTCATGTTTTCAACTGCTTATTGGACATTTCAGATATCTTAAGCACAAAATGTCCAAAACTCAACTCTTTCTCTTTCCTCTCAAACTTCTCCTTTTCCTCGTGAAAGTACGCCCATGCCCTGAGACACCCAGCTTCTTACTCACTTCTCTTGTGCAATCTATTGACAAGTCCTGTCAATTCCACCTTCAAAACCTTCTCAAAAGCATATCTCCTAGCTTCTCTCTTAAGACAGAATACTCCTATGAGAGAACTCAGGAACACTGAGTTGACAAGTCCCATGGCTTATGAGGAAGGCTCAAAGTCCCCAGTGGACAGAATTTCAAAGTATGTCTTGGTACAAAGCCCTCATCACCTATACCTCAACTATTACAATAACCTACTGATGGTATCTCAAGTCTCTTTTCCACTCCATTACATACTCTTAACTGTCAAAGTAATATCCCTAAAGTGTAGACCTGACCATGTCACACACATGCACACCTACACACATACACACACACACGCACACACATACACACACGCATGCCCTTTCAATAAACTCCAGTGGCTCCCTATTAGCTCCAAGATCAAATACAAATTCTTCTGTTTGTCTTTTAAAACCCTTCATAATCTGACTCCCTCCCACTTTTCCAGTTTTTTCACTCCTTATTCAAGTTCATATACTCTTCAGTCCCATAATTATGACTCTCTGTTGATCCTTAAACAAGGCATATCATTTGCAGACTTCATGCATTTTCACCAGTTGTTCCCCATGCCTGGGAAGTCCCTTAATCTTCAACAACATTTCTAGGCTTCTCTAGCTGCTTTAATGCCCAGTTCTGCCTTTTGGAAGAAGCCCTTTCTTAGGGACCCACATGTGCAAAAATGTTTATGGCAGCCCTCTTTGTAGTGGCAAGAAACGGGAAATTGAATGAATGAATAAATTATGATATATGAATATTATGGAATATTATTGTTCTGTAAGAAATGACCAGCAGGATGATTTCAGAAAGGCCTAGAGAGACTTACATGAACTGCTGCTAAGTGAAGTGAGCAGTACCAGGAAATCATTGTACACAGCAACAACAATGTTAAACGATGATCAACTCTGATGAACGTGGCTCTCTTCAACAATGAGATGATTCAGTCCAGTTTCAATGATCTTGTGATAAAGAGAGCCATTTCCACCCAGAGAGAGGACTGTGGAAACTGAGTGTGGATCACGCATAGCATTTTCACTTTTTTTGTTATTGTTTCTTTGCATTTTGTTTTCTTATTCATTTTCTTTCCTTTTTGATCTGTTCTTTCTTGTGCAGCAAGATAATTGTACAAATATGTTTACAAATATTGGATTTAACATATATTTTAACATGCGTAACATATTTTGGATTACCTGCCATCTAGGGGAGGGAGTGGGAGGAAGGAGGAGAAAATTTGGAACACAAAGTTTTGCAAGGATCAATGTTGAAAAATTATCTGTGCATATGTTTTGAAAATAAAAGCTTTAATAATAAAAAGAAGCCGTTTCCCAATCCCCCTTACCACTAATTATATCCTCTGTGATTATCTTCCATTTATCCTGTCTATTCATGTTGCCTTTTCCATTAGATTGTGAACTCCTCGAGGACAGGGACTCTTTTTGCCATTCTTGCTTTCCTACCATGTCATGATATCACCTCCTTATGTCATGATCCTTTTCGAGAACAAAGAACAAAGAAGAAAAATCCCTACCATTTACCACAGACATAGTAAGCACTTAATAGATGCTTATTGTCTTGAGTTAATTTTCTATGTTGTGTCCTACAATCTCTTTACCCTGAAAGAATCCGTATTTTGAGGTTTCTTCCATCTGGGACATTCTCCATTCTTAAGTTTGTCCTAGCTCAGATATTCTATTTTCTAAGACATACAGAAGATTATAACAATACAAGGCAACATATAATAAGTTCTAGAGGAAAAACACATAGTTAGAACTGTGATTTATTCCTAGATTTCACTATCAACTAATCCCAGGGAACAGAAAAGGGGTTTTTCAAGACCCAGGAAGGACCAGTAAACACTCCTTTAAATCTCTCCCTTTTCCTCCTAGCCTTTTCAGTGTCTCTCCTCTCCACCCCTCCCCTCCCACCTCGTTCCCAGGCTCCACTTAGGACTTCACCTGTCATCTCTGATAGATCGTCAGAGTCAAGGGACACCCAGCTGGGGTCACCTCCCTGCTGCCTTAGGGGAATGTACATCTCATCTATCACCTTGGGGCGGCAGACAGGGTCAGCTGGAGGCAGCTCCCTGGAGCCAACCCACTGACACATACCTTCAGAAGCCACTAGCCCGGAATGTTAAGTACCTCCCTGCTGCCCCTCCCCCTTCTCTGCCCCTCCTGAGGTGGGGGAGGGGAGAAGAAAGAGTGAGGAGGAAGGAGGAAACCCTTCTCTCTGCTACTAGGAAGGGGCAAAGTCACCCCTTGCCTGACCCAAGGAATTTGGGCTCTTACCCAATAAACATTTACAGTGTTCCAGGTACCAACTTCCCATCCTAGAGTTCTAGCCCCTCAGCCTAAATAATTTCCCACTGAGGGCTACCTTCTTCCTTTAGAAGGGTGCCTTTGCTGCTTTCTGGTGTGATTGGCTGCTTGGGGTTTCCCACAAGCCCAGAGGGAAGGAGACTCAAAAAAAATGGAGAGGATATAGAGTTAATGGAAGCCATTCCTCTCATCCATCCATATCTACAGTAAACAGCAGTGTTGGACTATGTGAGTGTATGGACAGTGTGAGTGAAAAACAGTGGAAGGAATACTGAGTTGACAAGTCCCATGGGCTATGAGGAAGGCTCAAGTACCCATGGACAGAATTTCAAAGTGTCTTGGTCAGAAGTCTGTTACATCAGAGAGGAGGCTGGTTTTGGAAGGGATTAGCTTTGAATCCTGGCTTTGTTATTTATTACATCCATGAGGTAAATCAACTCCACCTTTCTGGCCTCAGTTTCCTCATTTGTAAAATCAGGATCTTGGACTTAAAAGTTGCTTCCAGCTATGAATCTTGATCCTATGAATCCTTGCTCTTCACTCGTCTGGACTCTATTAACTTCCTCGTGACTTTAAACAAATCACTGTAGCTCTGTTTGGACTAGATCAGTGGTTCTCAAAGTGTGCTCTGGGAACTCCTGGGAGGTTCCCAAGACCCTTGCAGGGAATCCAAGCAGTCAAAACTTTTCACATTAATAGTGATGTTTTTATTTCTCATATGGTAAATATCAATAGCTATAACCCCCATAAACAAAAGTACTTGGGGTGGGGATGGGAGATGGGGGTCCTCCACAATTTGTAAGAGGGTATTTTGGTATTGAGATCAGAAGGTCTAAAACCCCTTGATCTCCAAGACCTCCCACTGTTTCTTCTTCTGTCAAATAAGGATGTTAGACTTCATCAAATCATTTCATAATTTTAATTATATAATTAATAATATAAACAATTATATAATTAATAAATAAATGATTTCATTTTACTATTCTGTGTGTGCATGTACCATTCTGCATTAGAGTGTAAGCTTCTTGAAAATAGGGATTTTGTTCTCTGCACATATTTCTCTAGAGTCTAGCATGGACAATGGCATTTAAGAATCCCTTCATAAATAGTTACTGATTGATTGCTGGGTACCTCCTTCACTGGATCCTGGATTCAGAGTGAAAAGGGAACTTTGGAAGATGTCTAGCCCAAGGAAACTGAAGCTCAGTAAAACTGAGGGACCTGCCAAAATGGAGCAGAAAATGGAGGTAGGACTGGAGTTTAAATCCAGGTGCTCTGATTTACATTGAGGGTCTGGTCTCTTGCACTGCACATGCTGCCTCTCGACTAGAGGGAAGGAGAGGGGTGACCCTAGAGGATGAAAAGAGCCATCTTTCCTCTGTATGAGGAACAGAACCATGAATGTTAGAATTGGATGAGCTTCAGAGGATGTGTATTCCAACCCCCTCTCTTTACAGAAGAGGAAAAAGACGAAACAAAGGTTATGTCACTGACCCCCCAACCACACAATGAGCAGCAATGCTGGCACCTCAAGCCAGTTCTCCATGTGGCAATCTTGGTGCCTTTTGCTTTCACCATATTGGTTTTTTTTTAATTTTGTTTTTATTAATTTTTATAATTATAACATTTTCTTTGACAGTACATATGCATAGGTAAATTTTTTTTTACAACATTATCCCTTGTACTCCCTTCTGTTCCGAGTTTTTCCTCTCCTTCCCTCCACCCCCTCCCTTAGATGTCAGGCATTCCCATACATATTAAATATGTTATAATATATCCTAGGTACAATATATATGCTTTCACCATATTGTAAAGCAAATAGAGGAATGGAGTCAGGAGGACCTGAGTTCAAATCTAGACTTAGATACTTACTAACTGTATGACCTTGGGCAAGGCTTAGTTCTCTTACTGTAAAATGGGTATCATAAGAGCAAATGCTCCAGGATTGTGAGGATTAAAAGAGATAATATTTTAAGTACTTTGTAAACCTTATTTGCTATGAAAATACTAGTTATTTTGTAAACCTTAAAGTGTTGAGGTATGCATTATTATATATCTAATGTGTGCGTGTGTAAGTATACAAAAACTCCGCTCTATTAGCATTCTGGGAAAACCTCTTCAGTCCCTTTCATAAGACCTAGGTCCTTCGATTACTTAAAAGGATGTTGACTACCCTTTTTATTGTGACAAAAGGCTAAAACGAAGTAGCTGTCCACTGATCAGAGAATAAATAAATTGTGGCACTTGATTGTAATAAATTGTTTCTTTAGTGTAAGAAATAATCACTATGAAGAATTCAAAGCATCAGAAAATGGATTTGAGCAGATACAGAATGAAGGAACCATACCCAGGAAAAAGACCTACACAATAACTGTAATAGGATTGATATATGGAATGACATCATATCATATCATTTATGATATCATGATATAACACCATATTATATAATATAATTCATTTCATGGCATGAAATCTTATCACATGATATGACATGACAAAATAATATGATATAATATACCTTACACTATAATATAATTAAAATATCATATCATATCATATGACTTGATATAATACCATATGCTATATAAAATTAATAGATGACATGTCATAATATCATATCATGATATAGTGACTTAATATAATAGGATATATATAATGATTACTAAAGGACATCATGTCATATGACATTACAATATAATATAGAATAATATAAATATACATATGAAAAGAATAAACACCAAATCACTCCTACCTCCCTACCCACCAACCTTGAAGTTGATAATATGTAACCATAATGTTCAAGTCTGACCCTGAAGAAGAAAGGAGAAAACAGATCTCCTTTCTTTCTTTGCAGTGGTGGGGAACTGTGGGTGAGGAACACTATACATAAAATCAGACTCAGTTGATTTGTTGGTTAGTTTTGTGGTTGTTTTCTTTTCTCAGTGCTTTATTTGTTTTATTTTTATTTATATTTATAGTATTACATTTGTTTATAAAGTGCTTTATAAAAGTTAGCTCATTTGATCATCACAACAGCCCTGGGAGGTAAGTATTATGATACAAACTAACGTTTCAGGAGTCTTAAGACACTTGCCCAGTGAATGTCTGACATAGGATTTGAATTCGGGTCTGCTTGAGTTTAACACAATACCCTGCAAATACTAGGCGCTTAATAATTGCCTGTCAACTTCATTTACTGATTCTAAGACCTGCACTGAAGAAAAGTCCTGAATACCACTTTCAAAGCTCTTACTCTGGTCCTTTATCTCACACAGAAAACATCTCCGACCAAAGTGGTCCTCTGTGCTCCAGGTTAAATGGCCTTTCCTCCAGGAAGCCAAACAATGATTTCTCCAGAAGACAATTATCTCCCTTTTGTCAGAATTTGTAGCCTATTTTTTATCTGTAGTACATTTGAGGGAAGATCTGAAGAGGGAGGTCAAAGTTCTGGTTCTTTGATTTTATTTATATGGAAATTGAGAAAAAAATTTAAAATTAAAAAAAGAAATTGAGAGACATGACTTGTCTATGATTCATTAACTTAGATAGTTACCTGGGGCACTCCAAGAGTTAAGTAATTTGGTCATGTTTGCACAGCTAGTACGCGTCAGAGGCAGCACTCGAATCTAGGTCCTGATTCTAGGGTCAGGAAGGAAAAAAGAATTTATTAAGCACTTACTATGTGCCAGGCACTGTGCTAAGCACTTTATAATTATTATTTCATTTGTTCCTCTCACAACAACTCAGAGCGATGATCTAAATGATCTTCATTTTTCTTTTAAGAAAACTGAAGCAGGCTAATATTAAGTGACTTGTCCAGGATCATATAAGAAGGGAGTATTTGAGGATGATCTTTCTGAAGCCAGGCCCAGAGTGTTATCAGCTACATTACTTAGTTGCCTGATCAGGGATGAGAGTTTTATCCATCACAGTACAGTTCCTCTCAAGCTTCGCTCATATGCTTTTTAAAAATAATAAAAAAATAATAGAATGTTAAAAGAAGAGAAAGCCTCACCCAACTCAGTGGTATAAGACTTAGAATTTGAAGTGGATTTTTTCTAAAAGTGAGTTTATTTCCCCAAGGAGGAAGATAACTTCTACTAATCAGAAGATCTAGATTAAAACTCCAGGTCAAACATTTTTAAACTGTGTAATCTTTATCAATTCACAAATATCTGGACCTCAGTTTCCTCATCTATAAAATGGGGCAATAATGTTTCTACTACCTGCTTCAGAGGGTTATTGTGAGGAAAAGGCTTTATTTGTGGGAAACAAATCATTAAATAATTGTGAACTATTATCATCTTTTTATTTATTTTGTTAAATATTTCCAAATTCCATTTTGGAATTTTTAAAATATTGATTTTGGGGTTTTTTTTTTCTTTCTCATTTTTTTTCCTTTTTGATCTGATTTTTCTTGTGCAACAGGATGAATGTGGAGGTATGTTTAGAGGAAATGCACATGATTAACCTATATTGGATTACTTGCTGCCTAGGGGAGGGCATGGGGGAAAAGAAAAAACTTGGGGGACATGGGGTTTTGCAAGGTTGAGAGCTATCTTTGCATGTATTTTGAAAAACAAAAAGCTATTATTATTTTTTAAATTCATCTTTTAAAATTTTAAGCTTTAAATCCCTTTCTCCTCTCCTCCATCCATTGAGAAGGTAAGAAATATATCAGTTACATTCACAATGTCACAAAAAAAGATATTTCCATATTAGCCTTGTTGAAAAAAACACAAATGCAAGAAAACTAAAGTCAGTGAAAAGATGAACTGTTATCTATTCTACATCACCCATGGATTAGGGACTCATGACAATGAGGAAGCCCATGATGCTTTGGATGTTTTTCAATTCTTTAGTCAAAACCTTCTCCAGACTCCATAATACTAGGATACAGAGGGATAAGGTCAGGGATAGAGACTGGATCTGAATTTGGTTTTCACATTTGGCATGTGAAAATTCCAGTTAATGAAACTCTTTCTCCCAATGCAGTTACACCTTCTCTAGTTGTGCTTTAAGACACTAACAATGGAACCTGCTTTCTATTTGTTGTTTTTGCTGTTTGACCTTTGTTCTCAAAGAGATCATGACATCAGAGAGGTGATTCCATGACTTGCAAGTCCCCAACTTCACATTCCCCTCTCAAGTCATCTGATATAGATCAGGACTATAATGCAGTGGGAGACCTTGGCTTAGGGACCAAGTGACTCACCTAAAATCCTATTTCTATTCTGGAAGCACTATTTAAATCCAGATCTCTGGGCTTTAAGACCAGCTCTCTATTCACACTTTTTAGAAGATCATTAATTTCAAGGTAGAAGGGACCTTGAAGGGTATCAGATCCAATAATCTCACTTTACAAATGAGGAAATTTGAACAGAAATAGGGAGGATGGTTTGCTTAAGTGCATTTGGGTAGTAAATGCCAGAAGTTGTGAATTTGAACCCTGGACCTCTGACTTTAACTCCTGGTTCCACTACTGAATGCAAAGTAAATGCTCATGAAATGAATGAATGAGTGAATGAGTAAATTAATGAAGCAATTTAATACATTAGATTTTAAGCTTCCTTTCTTTATATCTCCAATGCTCAGCACAGTTCCAGGCACATGATAGGTGCTTAATAAATGTTTGTTGATTGACTCAGTGATATATATTTGTGGTCTCAATTAGCCATTAGCTCAAGCTTGCACTGTCGGTTTTCCAGGGGCCAGTCAGGAAAGGGTTAGCTACTCCCTTGGATGGCAAGCTGGCACGAGGCAGACAGGAATCTAAAGCCCAAATCCAAGGCCGCAGAATGGCCCCTTTCAGGCTGGACCCAATCAATTAATCGGGTTTCTCCTGACTCCTGCCATATGGCTGGCCCCGCCAGCTCGCATTTAATTTACTCTGGACCTGAACTGCTGAGGCAAAGGCTCCAATTCATCCTGATTCAATCAGTCCTCATTGCCCAAGCAGCAGAGGCTGCCGGGGAGTCGCCCCCCAGATGCTCGCCTGATCTGTTCTGAGGGGCTGATGAGAGGGATTAGAGCAAAGTCAGATCAGGCTGAGCCTGGCAAACAGAGTGGAAGGGATGGAGGGAGGGAGAAAGAGCAGTGAAGATGAGGAAGATAGTCTGGCCATTTTCAGGGGAAGAGGGAAGACCAAGGGCCTCTCAAAGAACATCTGGCATGTGCTGGCCCCAAGAGAAACTAAGGTTGAGTAGCAGAATTTCCCAGCCTGATATATGGGAGGTCCAGGGGAAGATATTGAGGTGAGACAGATTTGGCCAGTGTGGGTGGAAAGTGGGAAGCACAGGCCGGGTTACTCCTTATTGTTGAAGAAATCCCTTAGGAAAGGGAACTAAAACTGTGGATTCTGAGGGAATACACCAATCTGTTTGAACCAGAAGCATTGCAAGTCTTGGCAAGACAGTGCAGGACACATCTAAGTGGAGGAGAGAAGGGAGAATCAAGAGAAATTAGCTAAGAGAGGCAGAGAAAGGTTCAATGACTTGCCCGGTGTCACACCGCTAGTAAGTGTCTAAGGCTTTATTTCAAATCCACACTTAGCATTCTATCTATTGCACTACCTAGCTGCCCAGGAGAGCCAAGGGTTTGAGCCTAGCTCCAAAATCCAGTACTCTTTTTGCTTGTGTCCCTGAGGTATCCTCCCCTGAGGACATCATCATAATCCAAGTGAGAAGCAATGAGTGTGTAGACTGGGATGGCGGCTCCTGTGGGAATGGAGAGGACCGAGATATGGGAAACTGGTGAAGGAATAACTAAGCAGGCCCTTAGAGCCAGATTTAGCTCCTCCAGACAACACAAAATTAGCAACCAACAGGAACAACCACAGGGACGAATTATCTTTTTAAGGTAAAATTAAGTTAATCAGAGGAAGACTTTGGATTTTGGGACAAAAGGTCCTTATAGGTAACATTCTATGAGGCAACAAAGCAAGAGCAGAAAAGGGGCAAATGGTCACTAGGGGAAAAGAGTGGTGCCTTCATTTTTCTTGCTGATATCAGTCAGGCCTGTGAGCCAGGGAGATCTGGATTTGAGTCCTATGTTTGACACATACTGATCTTGTAAACAGCACATATTACCCTGGACAAGGTACAATGGTGTTCTAAGGGCGATTAAATCTAAGAACAGTTCGATAATTTAGAAAAACATATATTGTCTATGTTTTATTGTATTTTTATTTATTTTGTTATCTATTTCCCAGTTACATTTGAATCTGGTTCAGACCACAATCTGGACATCTCTAAGTAACTATTTTAGGTTGCAGAAAAGGTACCAACTTGAACTGAGAGATCATGTGTTCTTTCACGTGGAATGCCATGTACCCATGAAACCATAAACCAGATCCTTTTCTGATTCCTTTGTGCAAAGTAGGTGCTAAGCTCAGTCACTTCTACCCTTTGAGCACTGCCAATACCCATTAAATTTTGGCTAAAGCCCCAGTCACCCCCTTCCCACTTTTGGCACTGGAAAAGGGTAACCAACTAGGTTGGAAGGAGAGAGACGGTCTGTCAGAGACAGACCGATGAGAGAGAAGCAGAGAAAGAAATAGACACAGAAACCTGGAGAGACAGAGACAAAGAAAGAGAGAAAGAGAGAAAGAAGCAGAGACATGGAGAGACAGAGACAAAAAGAGACAGATATATATTATAGAGCAGGGGTTCTCAAACTACAACCCTTGGGCCAGATGTGGCCCACCGGGTTATGACAAATGGGCTGAGGGGTGGAGACAGAGTGTGAGTTTTTGTTTTTACTATAGTCCGGCCCTCCACAGTCTGAGGGACAGTGAACTGGCCCCCTATTTAAAAAGTTTGAGGATCACTATTATAGATAGATAGATAAGATAGATAGATATCAATATTGATATATAGAAATTTTGGGTAATAGAGGAACATATTCTCTTCTCCAGGTTTCTCCTTCTAGCTATGTAGCATTAAACAAGATACTTAATCACTCTGGACCATAGTCCTTTATCTGTGAAATGAGAGGCTTGTGCTGGACAACCCCTGAAGCCCCTTTTAGCTACTGTAAGTTTGAGATTTTAGAAGCCCACAGATGATCCTCCGTTCTTTGTCCTTTACCCCCCATCACATGGACTAATGGACTCGGAAGACGATGCCGGCCTCAGGAGCTCAGGCTAGACAGAGGCCACATAAAGCCCCCTCCTAGCTCGCTCACAGTCTCATCTCCTCCTTTAATGGACACTGATGCAATTACCCACTTGCCACTTTCAGAGTGTGTGGCTTGGCCTTCTCCGGACCGGCTCCAGGAGAGCTCACCACAAGGCCGCTCGATCTGAGCATCCCCATCCAGACATTGGCCCCTCGACTCCCCCAGCCTCCACGAGCCAACCGCTAAATGGCAGCTGGCGCTGCCACCATGTCTTAAGCTATTGCTGGCCCCTCCTCCCCAGCCCCACATAAAACAGTGCTGTTTATGACACAGAAGTAATTACTCTAAAAAAAATAAATACGGATGTTACTGTGAGTAAAGGCTAATGTAATAAAAGCTTTTAGTTCAATCTATAATTAATCAGCCAGCAGCTTAATGTAGGGAGAAGGGAACATTGTCTGCTCCGGACCAAGTGTTAAATGGTGTCCCCATTTAAGCTGGAGCAGGGGCAGAGGGGAGACTTTGTAAAGTCAGGTAACAGGCAAATGCATGACTTGCTGTATTTCTCTAGGTTGGGTTATGTCTTTGGACCTTTGTTCATCTGAATGATAACAATAGGCCCTACTATTCTTAAGAAATAGTAGGCAAAGTGTGGATTGATCCACTACAAAGTATTCTCTTTCCTGAGTCATAAAGGAAGAGAGCTGGGTGCCCCTCAAAGCCAAATGATTTCTGGTTTTGTCTCAAAGCATTGAGGCCTTGAATGAAAGGCTGGAAGCCTGGGGAAGGTAAGGAGGAGGAAGGAAATGCAATGCTTCTGCCCCCTCCTGCCAAGGATCCAGACTTGAAAATCCCTTCCTGTACAATAATGGGCTTTTAGCCTTTCAATATTTTGTGAGGGACAGAGAATAGGAGAATGAAGCAAGGCCTGATATTCCACCAAAAATAGGGTTATATAATCTGACCCCATTTTACAGATGAGGAAGCAGAGGCCCAAAGCCATTGTATGACTGGACCATCTTCATACAGGCAGTAAATAGTAGGCCTGGAATTTGAACCTGATTTCTCCACCTATAGATCTTTCAACAACACTATCCCACGCTACTTTTAGTGAGTATCATTCCAAGAAATCATGCTATTTCATGAGGCAGAAGTCAAAGAACTGGGTATCTAAGCCATTGGACACTTGGGCCACTAAGCAATTGGGCAACTAGGCTGCTGGACAATTGGACACCTGGGCTTCTGGTTAATTGGGTACTCAGGACACTGGGCAACTGGTACCTGTGTATCACTTTCTCTCTGAACTTAATCTGACTTTTCTACCTACCTGCAGACCTAGTGCCAGGGGCTCCCAAATATCTGACCTGTTAGATGTGACTCCAGGCCTGAATCTGTGAAGAAATGCTTGACTCATAGAGTATTAGAGTGATCTTGTTTGGTCTTTAGATAAGGAAATCAGGAAACGCTGACCATCTTTTGAGAAACTTCTACCTGAAGCCCTGGTAGGTGCATCTCTATCTCAAATCTTTATTGTTTTTACATCTTGCTCTTTCCTCCCCATACAGTCATAGTTGGAGTTGGAAGGTAACTTAGAGGCAAAACTGAAAGATAACCCTGTCCTTTTACAAACCCTGTCCCTTTTATAAATACTGAGACTTGGAGAAAAGAAACAATTTCCTCGAGGAACACAGATGATCATAGGCTGAATCTGAATTCAGAACAGCTGACTCTGATTCAATTTTTACCTGATTATAGAGAGAAACCACCTGTCTTCCCTTTACCACCTCCCCCCACTAAGATTCCCAACATTTCATCATCCTAAACTCAACAGGGAAGGCCAATGAGTTTTCTCATATTCTATATCTAGTATCCCTAAATTATATTTTGAACTGAGTTCTTCCCCCTACCACTTTGAAGTCCCACCATTCCTTCTCTCCTGCTCTCCCTTTTTTCTTTTCCTTTTTTCTCTTCTTTCTTCTTTCTCTTCCCTCTTTTCACATAAAATATCATACCCCTGGACTCCAGGGGTCCTGATCTATATCTTGCTACTGGATCCAGATGAGTCTGGAGGAGAAAGTGAGGCTTGCCACGTTGTATAGCCCTCCCTTATTTCAATCCAATTCACTTGCACATTAATAATAGTTGTCTTTGAGAAGAAGGGACAAACAACAACAGCAACACACAATAACCATGCCTTTGGAATTAGAGAGGAAAAAATGAGTTAAAATATATGCATTTTTATACATATGTACATATTATATAGTTACATAGATATTATTTGTAATATACAATTATGTTGATAAATAATATGTAACTATATAGATATTATTTATAAATAAAGTTACAAATTATATATACATATGATGTACAATCTAGCAAGAAAGAAAGTAACTTTCACAAAAAATTACAACGTCCTTCTCAAAGATCTTGAACTCCACAGCTCTTAGCTCTCTGGCCTGGCCCTCCAGTTCATTGACCTAGTCCATAGCTGTGCACGTGTGGTTTCCTAACAGAATGCTAAACTCTGCTAGGTTGAGAAGATGAATGTGTTTGAAGACCATATGGGCTGAACATCTTGTTCAGGCTGCTCAGGAGAAGCAGAAGAGCAAGGAAGATCATGGGGGAATTGTATCAATGAGAATCCTGAAAGTATGGTCACCAGGAATAGACAAATGGATATGGGAATTCAAGTATAGACTTAAGATAATTTTAGAAAATAGTTGTTCTAAGATGTATTGAGAGAGCATCCAGACCAACAGATGCTATTGGCCACTAGACCATTTGTTAAACTATTAAATAATAATGGTGACTCTTGGAGATTTGATGTTATAGGAAAGAAGAATGAATTAGAAGCAAAAAAGAAATCTAGGTTCAGCTCCCAACTCTGCCTCTGATCCTAATCAAATTACTTAACTTCTCAATTTCCTTATCTTAGATAGGGATAATAATTCCTGTACTGTCTACTTTGTAGGGTTATGGTGAGGATCAAATTAGATGATGGATATAAAATGCTTTGTAAACCATAAAGTGCTCTGTAAATGTCAGCTACAAAAAGGATAGCTAACATTTATATAATGCTTAAAGGTTTTCAAGAGCACTTTACATGAATTATAATTTTTGATTCCCACAATTATCTCATAATATATTGTTATTATTATTACCATTTTACAAGTGAGGAAACTGAGGCTGAGAGATGTTGAATGACTTGTTTAGTGACAAATTTCTAAATGACAACTAGAAAATATAGGAGACAAAATTTGAACTCAAGTCTCCTGATTCTACATCTAGCATTCTTGCCACTATACTATGCTGCTTGATTATTATTAGGTAACCAAGATCCCAATCATCACTGAGACATTCACTAATATGTTTGGTATTTTGGGGGTAATCTTAATCATGCAGCTACTTATTGAGTTCCCTTTCCAATATAGATTGTCTATTCACAGATTATGCATGATGCACAGATTATAGCATAGCATTTAATTAAGACCAAATTCCAAAGTAACTCAAAAGAAAATAAATGAACAACAGAATCATCTTTAAGACTCAAAATGAGTGCAGCTCCTTATAGGATAACATACTGGAGGGGAAAATGGCCAATTTCTAGGAGGATGGATAAGAAATCAGGAATTCCTGGGTTCAGCAAGTCTTATAGGCAAGAAGGTCTGAGTTCAAAGCCAGCCTCAGACATTTGCTAAATAAATAACTTTGGGTAAATCATTCAATTTCCCTCCACCTCAGCCTCCTCATGTATAAAATGAGAGGGTTGTATTAGATGGCCTCTTCTAAGTCGAGATTGTTGATTCTGTGATTCCCTATATGAAAATGGTTGTGTAGTATCATCTTTGTAGTTATCCATTCGTTTTCTAGGTTTACTTTGTAGAGAGATTATCCAGTCTTTCAACTATTTTGTATAGGATGGCTCTCCACTGGTCTGCTAATCTAAACAAGGATATTTCTCTTTCCCTTTTCTTCTTTCTTCCTCCCTTCTTTCCTCCCTCCTTTCCTCCTCTCTTTTCCTCTTTCTTCTTCCCTCCCACATTTCCTTTTTCCTTCCTTCTTCCCTCCTTCCTTTCTTCTCTTCCTTCCTCCATTCTTTTCTTCCTTCCTTCTCTCCTCTCTCCCTTCCTTATTTCTTTCCTTCCTTCTTTTTTTCTTCTCCTTCCTTCATTCTTTCCTCCCTGCTTCCCTTTCCTCTTTCTTTTCCTATCTCTTTTTCTTTCTCTTCCTTCCTTCCATCCTTCTTTTTTTCCTTCCTCTTTTTTTCTTCCTTCCTTCCTTCCTTCCTTCCTTTATTTCTTTCTTTCTTCCCGTCTTCCTTTCTTCCTTCTTTCTAAAAGGGAAGCACTAGCAGTAGGAGGATTAGAAGGCAACGGCATCTTGCAAAATGTGAGCTTTTTTGAAGGAAGTCAAAACATAGAAGTGGAAAAGGGGGAGAATCCTGGGCATGGGGCAGAGGCAACCAGTCTAAAGGACCAGTGTTGAGATATGGAATATCATGTTGAGGAGCAGTTAGTGTGGGGAGAGGAGTAAAGAGTAAAAAGTCTGGAAAGATAAGAAGGGGTCAGGTTGGGAAGAGCTTTCAGAACTAAATAGAAGATTTCCAATTTGATTTTGAAGGTAATAGAGAGCCACTAGAGTTTATTGAGTAGCGGAGTGGTGTGGTCAGAGCTATGATTTATGAAGATAGTTTTGGCACTGATTGCAGGTGACTTACCTAAGGTCACATAGATAAGTGAAAATGACATGCTTTGAATCCATGACATGGCATACTAATCCACTTTAGTTCTTTCTTAAGTGTCCAAATGGCTAAAATTATTAGTTTTTTTTTTCAGTCTTCTATATTGTTGCTATTAATGAAGCATGGAGGCTATAGGATTCCATGATTTTGCCATAGACTAAGAATTCTTCCAGGACGTTCTAGATATACTTCATTTCTAAAAGACAAACTATTCAAGACTGTTCTCCAAAAGATTGAGATGATCTCTGGACATTTTCTCATCTACCCCATGTAATGCATACACACAGACTCTCAATCTCCTCAAATGGCCTTTGTCTTAGGGGAAGAAAAGAAGAAAAAAGGCATTTATATAGTGCCTACTACATGATATTCTGCTGAGGATTTTACAAATATTATCATTTGCTATCCCAAGGTGAACTTTTCTGGATCCATCCTTGATATGGAAGGTTCATTTTTTCTGCTCTCCCAGAATGCTTCTCTAACTTCCTGTAAGTATTTGCACAAGAAGCATGGGTTTTCAAGGTGTTTAGACATTATACCCTCTTTGCCACTGAAATGCTATGTAAAACTTTGAATGGCTTGGAGTCAGTCCCAATCAGTGCTGAAATTCAAAACCATACATGACAGCATCTGTGGTACATCCTGTGCTAGGATGGAAGGGATAGGGTAGGGAAGAGAATCTTAAGACTAGGGAAGCAGGCACCTACTATTTAACTGCTGCTCTGGGGTTCCCTTTTAGCACAGGTTTCCCCCTTAGTGACACATCTAAGGCAGTCTATCCTAGTTGGTTACAATCATCCAAGTGTGATGCTGGAGGAAAGGAAGCCTTATGAGAGGGACATGAGGACAATTGAAACCTCTGGAAATGTCATCCCAGAGTTAGATATGAAATAAAGAAGAAAAACAAGCAATATAGGACTGATGGAAGGCTACCATAGGAAGCAAATGAATTCGCTAAATGTTGATGTCCTAGAGAAAATCCCTAGTTGCCTCAACTAGTTAAAGCTCTGTTCAAACCTCTGAGATATTTATAGGTCCAAAACTGTCATGGGTGGACCCCTTATTGCTGACACTCAAAACTCCAGTTTTGAGGGACTTCCAGATCACTTTAAGGCTAATAAGGATGGTGCTCTTTATTCACAGAAACCCATCCCCTTATAGGCTATGGAAATGCATTGTCCACCTGTTTTCCTAGAGCAAATGAAATATCACTGTCACTTGGGATCCACTGTTCTGCTTAGCCAGACACTGAAACCCACAGTCCTAACAAAAATGCTAGCATTTGAAGCAAATATATCACCTTCAATCTTCACTGTTGCTGTAACGTTGAGTGTTGTAACCCAAGTGGAAAGCACCCAGGAAGAGTTAGTTAAGTAATGGCTCCCACCCACTCCTTTGTCCATTGTTTTTGCCTTGATTTCCCTCACCAACCAAATCAACTCTAAGTAACTTCAGGAACATCCTTAATATGTTGCTGGTTCTAACAATGCCATTTTGACCTCTGCCAGACCTTGATTTTTTGGGAAAGTTTATATGGTCCATGGTAAGGCTCTCTAGAGTAGGCCTCTCAACCTTAACCCAAAAGCAAACACCCTGTTCTTTCTCTCTCAAAATGGGAATTTTTGACTTTTTGTGTGTCTTGAATCACTTCAGCAGAATAGGAAAGGCTATGAAGCCTTTCTCAGAAGAATATTTTTCGATGTATAAAATAAAACAATAGAGTTACAAAAGAAACCAGTTAGGTTGAAATGCAGTTATCCAAATAGTTTTTAAAAACAAATTCACAGCCCTTACCTTAACTACTCCAATAGAGGGTATCAAAGAACTTTTCAGCCCCATCAAGGTAGCTGTCCAATATATGCAGACTTTTGAATATGATGCTGTTGTAGCTCCAAAATGTATACACAAGGTTAAAAACCGGTGCCCTGGTATCCTGAGGTACAACTGTCCTTTAGTTCCCTACAGAAATCCTATGCCACCTTTGTATCATCTGCATGGCATATTACAGGAACACTCTGATTTAGGACTAGAAGGGGCCTTTAAAGTCATCCGCTCCTTTTGTTTATGAGGAAAATGAGATGTAGACAGAGGTTAAATATGTCAACTGACAACAACAACAGCAACAACAAAACAATGTGCCAGGCATTATACTAAAAGGAATAGAAAGAAAAGTAAATAATCCAAAGATCCCACAGTTTGATGAGGGAGATGACATGAAAACCATCATGTGCAAATAAGACATAAACAAGATAAATTACAGATAATCAGAAAAACTTCTTAAAGAATGTAAGACTTTAGCTGAGACTTTAAAGAAGACAAGAAGAGTGAGAATGGAAGATGGGGAGGGAGAGAGTTCTAGGCATTGGGAATAGTCAGTGAAAAATAGGTAGAGTTGAGGATAGGGTGGAATGTTATGTGCTGAAAAACAGCAAGGAAGCCATTGTCACCGAGTCACCGAGTATTTGGGAGATTGGAGGGAGTAAGGTACAAGAAGAATGAAAAAGTGGGAAGGGGTCAGGTTATAGAGGGTTTATAAGCCAGAAAAATTTCTATTTTGTCCTAGAACTGTAGGGAGCCAGTGAAATTGATTGAATGGGGAAAGAGAAGGATCATGTGATTAGACTGATGTTTTGGAAAAATCAGTTTGACATAAGAGTGGAATGGGGATAGACTTGAGGAAGGAAGAGCAACCAGAAGGTTATTGTTCATCCTAGAGGATCAATTAAATCACAGATGACACTTTAACTTGCTTGTAAATTGGGTGTGAGTGAAATGAGTTGCATAAAATGATCAGTTGCATTTCTCTTCTAGTGTCATCAAAATTCAGTGGCAAGACAAAAGTCAAGACAGCTGGCAATGGCCTGGGATACAATGGATGACCTTGGTGTTTACACCGTCTAATCAAGCTTTAAGGGCTCCACAGCATCTACTTCAACTACTTTCCTGGCCATTGGAACAAATTGTTCTCATCACTCCAATCTACCAGAGAAGTCTACATGCTTGGGGTAGGCATCTCCTTAACTCACTGATAGAGCTGAGGATTGTCAGCTACCTTCAGTCCAGTTAATCAAAACTGAGATATGGTCAGCGCACATGCTCTAGCTTCTTGGAGCCATGGGTGAGAGTTGGGTGACAAGTAGACACCATAGGTAGATGAGGGCTTGACAGTCCACACGTCAGTGGTGCTAGTCCTCTCTGAACATCCCTGAACAACTATTGTAATAGTACGTATGTAGAGAGATGATGGCCTGCATCAGAGTAGTTAGTGTCAAAGGAGAGAAGTGGGCATATACATAAGAAGTTTTGAAGGTAGAAATGAGAGGACTTGACAATAAATTGAATATGGAGAGTGAAGGAGTCAAGGATGACAACTAAGTTAAGAATATGGGTGACTGAAAGAATGTCAGTACCTTCCGCAGTAATATGAAAATTAGAAAGACTTGAGGATTTGGAGGGAAAGATAATGAAATCCGTTTTAGATATGTTGAGCTTAAGATGTCTGTAAGACATTCATTGGCTTGATTGATAGAGTGCTAGGCTGGAACTCAGACACTAACTATATGACCCTAATCAAAACATTTAATCCTATCTGCCTCAGTTTCCTCATCTGTAAAATGAGCTAGTGAAGGAAATGGCAATATCTTTACCAAGAAGACCCCAAATGGGATTACAAAGAGTCAGACATGAGTGAAATGACACAATAATTCAAGATGTCCAATAGACAATTGGAGATGTTGGACATCAGGGGAGAGGTTAGGGCTGTCCAAATAGATTTTAAAATCATTTGCATATACATGATCATTGAATCCATTGGAACTAATGAGATCACTAAGGGAAATAGCATTAAGGGAAAGAAGAAGAGGACCCAGGAAAGAACTTGAGGGGATCCCTACAGTTAGTACACATGATCTGGTTAAAGATCTAGCAAAGGAGATTGAGAAGGAATAATCAGATAGAAGAACCAAGAGAAAGCAGCATTGATAAAACCTAGAAAAGAGAGAAGGAAAATGGATGACCTAAAGGGTCAAAGGCTGAGGAGTGGCCAAGATGGACTGAGCAAAGACCATTAATTAAGTAATCATTGGTAACTTTGGAGAGTAGTTTCAACTCAGTTCAGTTATCCAAGGCCATAAAGTGGCAAATATAGAATTTAGATCCAGATTCTCTAACTCTAAATCCAGTCCTCCTTCCACTGTACCTACCCAGATCTCACAGAACCTGTCCTGATGTTTTTTGTAGCCTTCAATATCAAGTTGTACTATTTAGTTGTACTTTGTCATTGTTGGCATTAGGTTATTGATTGCTTGGAGAAATGTTCTTACTTTCAGTAGACATTTTATATCATCATTATTTATCAATGAGGACATTTTATCTTATCTATACCATGAGGGTGTTCATCAACTCCTATTCTACAGTGGGGAATTTGGTGATTAACTTTCAACTATTTCCCTTACCACTGATCTCTTGGGGAGTCTAGGAATGCCTTGTAACCAACTCATCTGATTTTCAATAAAATTTTTGTAGTACTTACAACCTACACACACACCTACCCACCTCCTCACCCCCTACCCCCACATATGCGTGCGCACACACACACACACACACACACACACACACACACAACATAGTATAACATATCAACAAAAGTTTCACCTTTACTTTCAACTGGTACCCTTAAAATGAATAAGCTTCAATGAGGATCTGTTCCTGTTACTAAGTACCTGTTGTCCAGGATTTGAGTAAATGTGGTAGCTATCCACCCTGGCACACCAGTAGGTAATGTCACTTTCACACAGGGATGCTTTCACACCCAAGGTCACAATGTTTGCTTGAATCAACTTAGCTTGCCTGGGAATAAAGTGTGTACTGGAGAACGGCCGTCAAATTGCAGACATAACCTTGAGGAGAAAAAAACATCCCTCAGTGGGTATCTGTGGTAGAAAAAAGCAGCTTTACTTTGATCCAATACCCTTCATAACCCCTACATAGATACCCAGACAAAATTCACAAACTCTCATCGATGGTTCATAACTATTCATGAAAATCCATAAATACTTTTAATATCTCAAATGAATACCCACAAGTTCCACTCAACTCCGGAACTCTTTAATAACTTGGATTCAGTGAGGACAGTTTGGAATAATCCCATGTTTGTGAAAATAAGCTTCCATTGTACCACATGGTCTCCAATTACAGGCCGTGAAGGAGCCATAGATAAAATAACAAAGTATTTAAGTAAGACAATGGCAAGGCAATAAATACATAGGAAAATAAATGGGTAACAAAACCATCCTCAACAGATCAATTCTTCCTCTCTGCCTCCCTTTTTCTCCTTCTCCCAGACCACAATATGAGAACAACCTCTTCTAGATTCACATGAGATAAGGAAGTAACCAACTTCAGGAGAGACTCACATGGCCAGTGGTAAGAAATCTAAGTTTCAGTTCTGTGCCCTCTTGGGGAAAGGAATTTGCATTGGCTTCAACTCCAGACTGCCTGCTGTTTGAAGTCAATTTTCTGGTTTACCTTTATCCACAATTTCCAGACTTCAAATGTAACACGCAGCATCAGCACCTCCTGCTCACCCAACCACATTTCATGTCATCAGGGGGTGCCATTATTGTCAGTATGGCCAGAAAAAATGCTAAACTACTGTATTTGCCCCAAGCAAAGGTTGTCACCATTCCCATAACTCTCTTCTTCTTCGTCTAAGCTCCTGCCTCCTGATGCAATCACTGAATTCAGGAACAGGTCTCATAGGAACTCGATGCCCTGGAGTTTGAACCGATGAATTGAAGTTGCCTTGCTTCAACCATTATGTGCAATGAGGTGGGACAGAAATAAGCCTTTATGGGCAATCAGGTCAGAAGGGAGTGACAGTCCAAAGTGCCCCATTACAATTATATAGTGCATTAAAGATTACAAAGCCTGGAAAAGAGAAGGCTTAGGGGGAACATGATAATTGTCTTTAGTGTCTGAAGGACGATCATTTGGAAGAATTATTGGAATTGTTCTGCTTGGTCTCAAAGGGTAGAAATAGGAGAAATGGGTAAAAGTTACACAGAGACAGGTTTTGACTTGATGTAAAGAAAACATTCCTTTAAAAAAATAGTGTCTAAAAGGAGAGTGGACAGTTTGGGGAGATAATGGGCTCTTCCTCACTGAGATAAGAGGAGGGGGGCAGAAGTAGAGGAAGAAAGAGGGGCTAAAAGGAAAAGGGGTAAAATGAAGACTGAATGGATACTTATTAGGGAAGTTGTAGAGAATGTTTATATACCAGTTTGGTACTTAGTACAGTGCCTGGCACATAGAAGGTGGTTAAAAAATGTTTATTGAATGATTCTGAGACTGATTCCAATTCCGAAATTCTATAATTTGATGAAGCACTTTCCTTACAAGTCTGACATAGGGAGTACAAGTGTTATTACTATTTCTCTATTTTACAAATGATCTTATAATTCTTTATCTCACATCTGCATTTATTGTATTCTAACTTATACTATGTTTATCTGAAGCTCAGAGAGGAGAAATAACTTGACAACCAGGGTCACCCAGGTATATTGACTCTGGGAGTCAGGATTCAAACTGAGATTTCCTGATTGAAAGTTCCCACTCTTTCTAACATCCCATTCAAGTCATAGAAAAGACTCCAGTGATGTAACTGAAACACTTACTGGAAACATCACCAAAATAGACTTTAGAAGAAAAAAAACCAAACCCATATAAATTTGGACAATGACTCAAAAGTCAAAAGAGAAGGGCATAAAAGTAAAACCAGTTTTGTTCTAGTGATTGGGGTCTGGAGATTTTACACCCACAGATAAGACATTTTGCAAAACTGAGAAATGACTGGTTGGGGGAGATTGAGATGGCATTTGCTATCTCTGTCCCAAAAGTCACTTATTTATTGAGTCAATAGGGAACATGAAATTCTGATGAGTTTATTTCAGATTCATAAAATCATAGAACTTTGGTCTAAAGATGGACCCTCAAAGTTTCATCTGATCCAGTCTTCTGTGGGTAGATACCACAGCTATATTTCCTTTTAGCCGATAGATTCACAGGATTGTAGATTTAGATCAGAAAGCAACCTTAAATGTCATGTAGACGAACATCCTCCTTTTCTATATAGGGAATGTGAAGCCTGGGAGAGAAAAAAAATGCCCTTCTTTGAGATTATATATGTTTTTAAGTAGCAGAATCAAATTTCTGACTCCTAAAACACTTTATCTAATGGATCCAGCTGATTTTCATGAGGCAAGACCATTAGAGAAAAGTCAAACAACTTGGTAGCATACCTAGCGTATAGAAGAACAAGAATTAGAACCCTGCTGTACAGCATACTGCTATCCATCTGAGTTAGAAAAACAGCCTTCTGCAGCTCAGAAATATACTGAGGTAGTAGTGATTGCTGATGTTCAGTCATTTTCAGTCATCTGTGACTTCTGGTGACTCCATTTGGTGTTTTCTTGCCAATGATACTGGAGTTGTTTTAACATTTTCCCCAGTTCATTTTACAGATGAGAAAACTGAGGCAAATACGGTTAAGTGACTTGCTCGAGGTCACACAGTTAGGAAAAGTCTGAGGTCAGATCTGAACTTAGGAAATGAGTGGTCCTGACTACAGGTCTAGTATTCTATCCACCATTCTACTTAACTGCCCTATGCCCCAGATTATAGTAGAAAGCTTCCCAAATGATGAAAGACAGATCAAAGAGTCTTCAATAAAGACTTAAGTAGTCAATTAGTCAGATACATACCCAAAATAAAACCTCTCTACATGAGGGAGTGCCCCACCACCGTCTCAGCCCCATACCTAGTCTAATAAGTATATAAGTAGCCAGTATAAAAGGGCAATAGCCAGAAACAAGATTGCAAAGGGGAAGCTGGAAATCACATACAAACTATTCTAAAGATCAAGAGCATAACTTACAAATTATATCATTGTTGTTAATTTATGTCAATACTATCTGACTCTTTGGGTCCCCATTTGGGGTTTTCCTGGCAAAAGTACTAGAATGGTTGGCTATTTGCTTCTCCTGCTCATTTTGCAGATGAGGAAATGAGTCAGACAGCGGTAAGTGACTTACCTAGGGTCTCACAGCTAATAAGCCACTGTTAGATTTGAACCCATGAAGAAGAGTCTTCCTAATTCCAATCGCATTGCTCTATGCACTATGGCACCACCTAGATGCCCCAAATTATACCCTATATTAAACACAGTTACATCTTCATATGAAGTTCCCATCTTCATAATATGTGCTCCAACCAGACCAATTCCAGACTGCCATAGTTCCAAATAAACCTAACATAACTTGGGATGACATGCATATACTAACCTTGAAGTTTTACTGTTAACTTTGAGATGATTTGAATAAGTTAATGAACTAAGCCCAAAGTAGCATAGATCAGATTTTATCTGTTTTCCCTTTCCCCCCCAAAAAAATTAAAATGAGACTTCAAACTCCTTATTCCTCTTTAGCACTCAATTCCCTACCTCTCCAGTCCTCTTGTTTCCCCTCTAGATCCATACTGTCCTGTACACACAAATCGAATCCATTTTTATATGAATGATACTCTCTGCTTCTTCCACTCCCCATCTTCTTCCTCACACTGCCTTTCTTTACTATCTCATTCTCCCATCCTCAAACATGTCATCTGTTTCTGTACCCCTTTTGCATTTTCCTCTGTGCTTATCAAAGTATGATTGCCTCCCTATTTCCCCCTGACAATCATGGTCTGTCCCAGATAGTATCCAAAGAACTTGGAGTATCCCTGCCCACATTTTGTAATTTCACAAATTAATGATCAGTTCACACATCCAGCCTTTATTTGAAGAGCCATAGTAAGGAGAAATTCACTAATCAGTAATCAATAGTCAGTAAACATATATTAAGTGCCTACTCTGCTCCAGGTGCTGTGCCAAGAATCCAAATAAGAAAAAAGAAAGACAGTTTCTGCCCTCAAGGAGATCACAATCTAATACACAAAAGTATACGAATGAAAATGGCAGGGGGGAGCTGTTGTAGAAGTATCCAATGAGAAGCTTGGTAAAAAAAAAAAAAATCAAAGTTCCTAAATATTACAGCCTAGTGTAAAAATAAGTTAATCTCTGTCCTGACACACACCCCCCCTTCTTGAATGGAGATTTTGGACATCATGGCTTTGCCGTCTAATCACTACTTTCTGAGAACTTCATTCCATTTCTGGATAGCTCTAATTGTTATTCTTTTCAAGAAGCCTAAATTTCCTCTTTGCCACATCCACCACTGTTCCTAGATCTTCCCTCTGGAGACTTCAGAGTAAATCAGATTCCTCCTTCATGTGGAAGACCTTCGAGTGCATAAATACAACAATCTCCTAAATCTCTTCATCAGGCTAAATACGCCCATTTCCTCTGAATTGTCCTTATGTGGCAAGAGTTCTATAGACTCTTCACTATCCTGGGTGTCTGTCTCTTCATGCTCTCCAGCAATGTCCCCCCTAAAATGGGTGACCCAGAACCTGACTTATTGAGCTGCCCCCTACCCACCGTTTTCCATTTGAACAATCTATCCATAACTCACCCATGTTGTTCTTGGAAAGTGGAGTTTTTTGAACCCCAGTATAATCCTTCATACTTACCCCTTTTAAATTTCATCTCTTCAAGCTCCCTGTCTACTTGTACCTTTGTTCCCATTCCTTCTATTTTCTTTATCAGTTTGTCCCTCCATCTTTAATTTTCAGTATTTATTATCTATTGTCATTTATATTCTTCCATATCTATTGTCTCCTTCTTTGCCCAACACTGCCATCCTTTAAAAGCCTTCACTTGACCTTGCCATCCAGGCAAGTTGTCATTCTTGACATCATTCTTCCCATTCAAAGCCAAATACCTAGGAAAAACTATTTTGAAGAGTATCTCTTTACCTCCATGTCCTTTCTCCCAACTCTCTTGTTTGCTTATATTCCAAACTGTCTTCCAACCTCAATATGCAGCTGAAACTACCCTTTCCAAGGTTATCAATGATCTCAAATCAGTACCCTCTTCTCAGAATTCAGCATAGATATATATGGGCACAACATAACTGGTCTATACTCTATATGCAGACCTATGAATCCTCCACCTTCTTAAGCTGTCTACACTACAGCATTTGAGCTACTTGACAGCCTCTGTTCATTGGTACATTCCTTCCTGTGTTTTTATGGCACTGCTCTCTCTCATTGTTTTTCACTCACTTGTCTGGTGACTCCTCAGTCTACTTGATGAATCATCACTTTTAAAAGATTTTTATTTCAATTTTTATAGCAGCTTTTTATTTTTACAAGTATATGCAAAGACAGTTTTCAACATTCACCTTTGCAGAACCTTGCATTCCAAATTTTTCTCCCTCCTTCATCCTCTCCTCCCTCCCCTGGATGGCAAGCAATAAGTTAAACACGTGCAGTTCATCTAAACATTTCCATATTTGTCATACTGCACAAGAAAAATCAGATCAAAAGGGAAAAAATGAGAAAAAAACAAGCAAACAAGCAATAACAACAAAAAGGTGAAAATTCGATGCTTTGATCTATTTTCAGTCTCCATAGTCCTCTCTCTGGATGTGGATGGTACTTTCCATCCCAAGTCTATTGGAATTGCCCTGAATCACCCCATTGTTGAAAAGAGCCACATCCATCCCAGCTGATCATCATATAATCTTTTTGGTGCCGAGTAAAACGTTCTTTTGGTTCTGCTCACTTCATTTAGTATCAGTTCATGTAAGTTCCTCCAGGCCTTCCTGAAATCATCTTGCTGATTATTTCTTATAGAACAATAATATTCCATTACATTAATATGCCATGATTTATTCAGCCATTTTCCAACTGATGGGCATCCACTCAGTTTCCAGTTGATGGTTCATCACTTATGTCATATTTCTAATCCTGGTGTCCCCACAAATTCAAATTTGGATCTTTTTTTCCTCTTTCTATACTCTCTCAGTGATCTCAAAAGTTACCATGTCATCACCATATACATGTTTGTATACAGGAAATTTAGTCATCACTATACAGATGATTCCCAGATCTATATATCCATTTTCACTCTCTCTCTTGAACTCCAGTTCTGCACAGTGTTTGGCACATAGTAGGTGCTATATAAATGTTTATTCCCTTCCCTCCTCCCCCTTCTTTTGGTTGTTTGTCCTTCATTTTCAAAGAGGACCAGTGATATCATGGGTGATGTCTTGACTTGTGCATGAATTGGATTTAGTGAATGAATAAATTTGATATTATATAGCCAATATCTATATCTTATTAGATTTTGTTTTTGTCATCCAGAGTGTTAGCTCTTCTTAGCAGTGTTGTGCCATCAGTAAATCTGCTGTGCATGCCATCAGTGTCTTATCTAAATTTTTGTTAAAAATATTAAAAATCGCAGATAGTTGGGTCACTCCCTTAGAGACCTACTTCCAAGTTGATATTACATCACTATTATTCTTTTAATTTATCAATTTTATCAGTTTCAAATTCCATTATTTTCTAGTCTTTTTTCCCAAAGAATAACACAAATCCTTATAAATGCTTTGCTAAAATATAAGTAGTATACAAAATATAAGTACTAAAAATAAGTAAAATATAAGGCATTCTCTTGGATTACCAGTTTAGTGACCTCACTCTAACCAAGATGTTTTCTTCTCTATATTTCCTATAAATACATCTTTCTTTGCATCCCTTGAAGAAGTAATGGGATACAGTTGGAAAAGCACTGAATTTGTGATTGGGGGACCTGGATTTGAACCCTAAATCTGTTATGTGACAAGTCATCTTTCCTGGACATCAATTTTCTTCTCTGGATATTTCTAGTAGGCTTGTGAAGGACAACATGGACAATGATAAGCAAATACAAGTTATATAAAAAATAAAACAATGTGCTTCCAAGAGTTACCTGGGGACACCAAGAGAGTAAGCAATGATTTTCCTTTTAAATTGTAAAAAGAAGTTTCCTCTTCCTAGCCTTCTAAGTGTAGCCCCTTCTTCGGTAACCTTACCCATGCCACGATAGCATGCTGACATGGAACCAGAGTGATGGACAGAACCTGGCATCTTGGCTGCTAAACACATCACAAACCCTCTTCTGCTTGGGCTTCTGGGCACTATCCACAGATGAATGTTCTCATTTATTTCCTCTGAGTCCCAGGATAACCCAGCCAAATTGATTCCCTTCTCCTAGAAGAAAAACAAGGTCCTACCTGAAAGACAGACAACTAAGGAATAAGGGGAAGGAAGCCCAGGACATATACAAGAAGAACATTGAAGTTTCCTATGGAGATTATCCAGAAATCAATTTGGCATATTGGGAAGGGCACAGAATTTAAAATCCAAAAACTTGGACTCCATGCCCAGCTCTTCCTTGGGCTTCAGTTTATTCCTCCATAAGATGAGACCCCTTTCACAATCTAGGGAAGCCCTTTGCAAAATTATGGTGGGTTTTGTTTTCTCCCTCTTAGCCCCTGGAACTCCCTCTGGCTGTCCACATCCATGGAATACTCTCCTCCTTCCCCTACAATTCCTGATTTCCCTAGCTTTAAGTCCCAACTAAAATACTACCTTCTACAGGAAGCCTTCCTCAATACTTCTTAGCTCCAATGCTAATTATTTTAAATTTATTCCCAGTATAGCTTGCTTTGTATATATTTGTTGGCATGTTGTCTCATTCATTAGATGATAAGCTCCTTGACATGTGGAAAATCTTTTTTCATTCCCAGCCCTTAACATGGTGCCTGGCACATAGTAGGCACTTAATTGATTTTTAAGTTCATAATAAAAATTAGAGTTAGTGAAAATAAAGATGTAATTCTTTCCCATTTAAATTCACCAACTTCCTGAAATCTGTCTACAGACTGCTTGAGAATCCCCTGATGTTAAGAACCCCTAGATTTGGGGCAGCTAGGTGGCACAGTGGATAGAGCACCAGCCCTGAAGTCAGTCCAAGTTTTTGGATTTTAAATTCTATACCCTTCCCAATATGCCAGGTTGATTTCTGGAACCTGAGTTCAAATCTAGTCTTAGACACTTAACACTCTCTGGCTGTGGGACTCTGGGCAAGTCACTTAACCCCAATTGCCTCAGCAAAACAAAAACTAGATTAGATTATCTGTATGGCCTCCAGTAGTCTATGATTCTATTTAAGGTTGTCCCAAAAAGTTAAAGTATGATGTGGGAGAAAGTTCCCAGTCCTTCCTTTTTCAGGGCTCATAATTAATAGAGAGAAATCAGGATCTTTATACCAAATACTTAAAATTAGGCATTGCTAATAGCAGTAATTGGGAATTTTTATTACGTAAAAACAAGATTAGGATCTAATTGGCAAGAATAATTACCCAAAGTAGTAACATTCAGATGGCAAGTTGGCCACACCCTAAATAAGCTCCTCCCCACTTCCTGTGTTCCCTCCCCCAGGGGTAGCCTCCCCAGAAGCAGCCACTCAGTGCTCCAGTCCCGGGGCTCAGGGTCCCAGGGTCTCTGTCTCCCCCATGAGGCAATGACTTTCCTGTCAGATGTCTTTCCTTGAGGCCTCTGTCCTAGCCCCACTTCCTAGCCCACTCTGCCCATGCTCTGCCAGCCGCTTGCCCCACTTATATTTTGTAGTTCTTGCCCTGGAAGCTGGAATTACTGATTAAATCCCTATTTCCCACAGGCCAGGGGGGATTTCCAGAGCCTCCTCCCGAGGCTTTAAAAGGACTGTCCTTAGACGTGGGTATCTGGGCTGCTCCAGGCTGAGAGGTGCCAGAGTGAGGGGAAGGTTCATCAGAGCTCTCTTAATTCCTGATTGTTCTGGAGTTTCTAGGCAGTAACTCTTAGGGCAGAACAAGGGTTCCTTTGTGGTGGGAAGGGGTGAGGGCGGATCAGAGCAGGGGGGTGTGGGGTGTGCAGCTTCTCAGAGGCTGCAGAAGATGTTCATCCAACAGGTGTGGGCTGGTCAAGCCCCAGAGGAACCAGGAAAGAGGAAGGAAGACTTGGGTGGGGAGGGAAGGATGGGGAACTAGAGGGGTGGGGGGAGTTTCCCAGCCTCACATCTGCTGTGCACGCAGCCAGCTGTCTCATCAGTCTAGAAGCCTGAGCCCCGGAAATGTGATCTGAGCCTTTAACAAGCCAGTGACACTGACCTCCCTCCCATCCAACCCCCAGCCTGAGCCAGGCACCCTGCCTGACATATGGCTCCTCCATGAAGCCTGCCATCCTTCTGTCTCACCACAGTCCCCGGAGCTTTCAGGGAAAGAAGGGCCGGAAGAATCCCTTCCCTCCCATCTTACCTACACTGCATCAGGCCTGGGGCTTGGCAGGGAGCACTGTTAAGGTCACAGCACTTTGAATCTGCCTGATGTTTGCTACCTGTCAAGAAAGGGGTTGGGGTTCAGGACTAGGTTGGGAATGGGACACCCTAACCAGCCGCTCAGAGGAACTGGACATTGCCTAAACCTTGATGGGAGCAAGCGCATTCTGGACTTCTGAGTCACATTATCAGATGGGGATTTTAGTGTAACATAACGGAAAGTGTTCAGAATGGAAATCAGGACATCCAAATTTTAATCCTGATTCTGTCACTCATTTGTGTTGTGACCTGACACTTAGATGCCCTGGGCCTAGTTTTCTCATTTTTTTGGAAATATCCACATTCAAGGGATACTATGACTCAAATAGTAGAAAATAGAAGCTGTTTTCCAGGGGTTAGAGCATCCTCACCCACTTGGTCTGGAAGTATCCAAGTGGACAGATCTTTGGTACGGAGATCCCGGTATGGGGAGCATTTCTCCCCTTGGGTCACAAGGCTTCCTTAAGGTTCCTCGCTCATTTTGGTAACCAACATGGCTCCTGGGATGAGGATGAGGGGCCTTCAGTGCAGAAGAACCAACCAGTGACCTAAAGAGAGGGAACAACTTGTCAACCACCTCACCCGTGTTTGGGCTGCTTTCTTCCAAACAAGCCAAGAAAGGTTTTCAATCTGCCACTGGCCAGCTTTAGGGTTTCCCATTTTCTCTGATGGTTCTGACTTGTTCATATGCTTCTCTTTGACCATCCTGGCAACTTCAGTTTTCTACTCTATAAAATTATTCAGGTGGACTAGATTAAGATGCCTTTTCACTCTAACATTGTATGTTCCAAGTTCTGTTTTATGTTCTAAAGCCTCTTCCAGCTTTTTTTTTTTCCTGAGCTGGGGTTAAGTGACTTGCTCAGGGTCACACAGCTAGGAAGTGTTAAGTGTCTGAGACCACATTTGAACTCAGGTCCTCCTGAATTCAAGGCTGGTGCTCTATTCACTGCGCCACCTAGCTGCCCCCTAGCTCTAATGTTTTATGTTTTTGTTTTGGTTTGCTTTGGTTTTTTGCTGAAGTAATTGGAGTTAAGTGACTTGCCCAGGGTCACCCAGGTAGGAAGTGTTAAGTGTCTGAGGTCAGATTTGAACTCGGCTCCTCCTGACTTCAGGGCTGGGCTCTATCCACTGCGCCACCTAGCTCCCCTCTATTGTATGTTCTCAGGTATTTTCCAGTACCAATATTCTATGTGCTGAGGTCATAAAGAATCATAACATTAAGAGCTGGAATGGCCTTAATGATCATCTAACTATCAAACTTCTCATCAGCACTTCTAAGCTCTAACCTACTTAGTAGAATGCCTTTTCTCCCTGAGATTTTGCATTCTAACGTTCATTCTGGAGCTGTTTCTAAGCTTCCAGTTTATTCAGACCTGCCTGACTTTCCCTTCCTTTCCTTTCACTCATTTTTGTCCCACCTCATTAGTCTTACTAGCTACCAAATTAGACTTGCAATCAAGAGAAAGTTGGCTTCAGAGCATGGTGGTGCCGTTTATTTTTGATGTTTTTTTATATTTGTTATTTTTATATTTTTATATTTGTTGCCCTTTATTCTAGAAGAGGATCCATAATATCAAGGATAAGGTCTTGATTTACAGATGAATTGGATTTAAGTGAGACAGAACTGGTCAAGTCATCCAGCCTCACTCTCTGTTCTTAAGTCTTAGAAGTCCAGTAGCAGGACAAAAGGCAAGATGACTGGCAATGGTCCAGGATGCAATGGATGACCTTGATGTCTTCAATGTCTGACTGAGCCCTAAGCACTCCGCAGTACCTGCTTCTGACACCTTTATGGCCATTGGAACAAATTGTTCCCATCTGCCCTTTCTGCCAGGGAAGTTTTCACATGCTTGGGGTAGACATCCCCCTAACTCACTGACCTGTCTGTCAGTTTCTCTCCACCTGGTTTAATCCATTTACTTAGACAGTTTTACTGGGATGCAGCCACTGTGTGTGCTATAGCTTCTTGAAGCTACAGATGAAAGTTGAGTGGCAGACGTACACCAAAGGTGGATGGAGCAGCCCTAAAAAGAGCTCAGCAACTCTCACATCAAACATCTCACATGCTTGATAGTCCCTCCCTGAATGTCCCATATACCCATTTATTAGCATATGGTTATTGGCAGATCACACAACTTACTTCCATATTTTGAAACTGGAGCCAATAATCCCTCATAGGATTGTTTTAAAGATCAAATAGAGACCTAATAGAATGTAAGCCTCTTGAGAGCAGGAATTGTCATTGCACTTTTGTACCCCCAGCAACTAGCACATATAGGAGATATTTAATAAACATTTATTGATTGTAGATATTTAATAAATATTGATTAATTGGCTGATTTAACTGAAGTAAAGCATATAAAGTATTGTAAAAACTTTAAGGGCCTTTTAAAATATATTTTATTTTAAATTATTTCCCAGGACCTGGCACTCTATATTATTTCTATTTCCTAATGTCTCCTCACCATGTCCTTACATAGGTTTTCTGCCTATTTCTTTTCCAGTATTGTCTTAATGTGTTGTCTTCACCATTAGAATGTAAACTTCTTAGTGAATAAGTGAACCTTATTCTCATCAGAATTAGCTCCAAGAAGAAATAACATACATACCTCAATAAAGGTATAGAAATTTATTTTATCCTTCAGGAAAATAGGAAGGGAAAGGGATAGGGGGAAAGGGGAAAGGGTGATAAAAGAGAAGGTATATTGGGAAAGGGAGTAGTCAGTACCAAAAGTCTTTTGAGAAGGGATGAGGGAAAGGAGAGAGAGAATAAATGGGGGAAATACAGTTAGCTATAGTAATTGTAAAAACAAAATTTTCAAAGTAAGTTTTTCTGATAAGGCTTCATTTCTCAAATGTAGAGGGAACTGAGTAAAATTTATAAAAAAAAAAAAATAAGAGCCATTCCCCAATTTATTAATGATCAAAAGATATGATCCATGCATAAAGGTCTATAAATTCATGCATATTGACCTAACAACACTACTACTAGGCATGAATACCAAAAGAGATTTGGAAAAATACAAGAAAAATGACCTATATGAACAAAAAAAAAATATTTATAGCAGCTCTCTTCTCAGGGCAAAAAAAATTGGAAATCGAGGGGATGTTCATCAATTGGGGAATGTCTCAATGAATTGTGGTATGTTTTTGTGATGATGGAATATTCTTGTTCTATGGGAAATCATGAGCAGGATGCTCTTAGGGGAAAAAAATGGAAAATCTCCCATGAACTCAAGCAAGTGAAATGTACTATAGACAAAGTGATAGCAATGTTCTGGGATGACCAGCTTTACATGACTATTCTCAGTACAATCAATCAGCAACAATTACTTTGAAGGATTTTTTATGAAAAATCTCATCCAGAGAAATATCTGATTGTATCTGAATACAGATTGAAGCATTCTCTCTTTTTCTATCTCTCTCTTTCTTTTTAACTTAATTTTTCATGAGGGTTTTTATTTTCATTAGGAGGGAGAGATCTATGAATAGTTTTACAACTTGACTTTTATGGAACTATTTTTGCATAACTTCATACGTGGTTACTTAATTGTGGGTGGAAACAAGGCAAAGAACGTAGAACTCAAAAATTTTAAAAACAAATGTAAAAAAAGATGTTTTGAATGTAATGAGAAAAATATTAAATTTTTAAAAAATAAAATAAAATTAGATAATGTACATAAAATGCCTTGAAAACCTTAAAATACTAAATACGTTGTTATTAATTGATTAAGCACTTAGTAAAAATTAAGTTTTTTATGAGAAAAAAAGACTGTAACCTCTTCAGGGTATTATTTTGTTTACTTTCATTTTTTTACCCAGTGCTTAGCACAGCGTCTGGTATATACCAAATCCTTAATAAATGTTTTCTCAATCTATCCATCTTTTGTCAATTTTTATCTGTTTATTATGTAGGAATATGTCCATTTATCTATATATCTATCTATCATCTATGTATCTATCCATCTGTCTATCAATTGTCCTGCTTCTCTTTTTAGAGGACAACAAGGAGATTTTCTTACTTCTTTCTCTCTTGCTTTAAATGTAAAAAGGAGCCTTTACCTTCAATCTTCACCTCCATCCCTTCCACCCTCTCCTGTCTTGCCAGAGCCAGACAGCAAGTAGCTTTTATACCTACCTTCTACTTCCTCAACTCAGCAATGTAGTTATGTTACAAATCACATTTGCTATAACTGCTTACCCTCCTCAGAATCTCCTTTTCTTCTCCCCCCAAATAATAATAGCTAGTATTTTTATAGCACTTTTAGGTTCACAGATGTTGTTTGTTAGCTTGTTTGTTTTTTCCTTTCTCATATTTTTTTTCATTTTGATCAGATTTTTTGCACAGCATGACAAATATGGAAATATGTTTAGAAGAATTGCATATATTTAATTTATATCAGATTGCTTACTGTCTTGAAGAGTGGGAGAGAGAAGGAGAAAAATTTGGAACACAATGTTTTGCAAAGATGAATGCTGAAAACTATCTTTGCATGTATTTGAAAAATAAAATACTATTAAAATAAAAAAACAAGGTTCCCAAAACACTTTACAACATTTGGTCCTCACAGCAACCCAAGGAATCGGGTGCTATTATTATCCCCATTTTATAGATGAGAAAATTGAGGTAGATCTGAGTTAAGTGACTTGACCAGCAATATATGGCTACTAAATGTCTGAACCTGCACTTGGAAATTGTCTTTCTGTCTCCAAGTCCAGTGTTCCATCCATTGTATCACCAAGCTGCCTTAATCTCTTATTACTGCCCTAAGTATGAGACATACAAAATGATCAAGATAGAAAAATCATTATTGGGTCTTGGTGCAAAGCTCTTCCCATTGCCCCTCCTTGGGATAAATTGTTCTTGATCCAATTTACATGGCAGGATTCTGTTGTTGTTGTTGTATAGTCATTTTCAAGTTGCATTTAACTCATCATGATTCCATTTGGTGTTTTCTTGGTAAAGATACTAGAGAGGTTTGCCATTTCCTTCTCCATCTCATTCCACAGATGAGAAAATTGGGGCAAATAGGACATACAGCTAGTAGGTGTCTGAGACCAGATTTTAAATCAGGATTTCCAGCCTGGTGCTTTATCTGCTGTACCACCTAGTTACCATGTAGGGATTCCCTACAGAGCTCCCAAATTGGGAGCCCTAGACCAATTGCCCTGAAAACAATTAGATATTCATTATCTTAAGACCATGGCATATAAAGACTAGGTGAATAACTGAGAAATTTTAACAGAGAAAAAAATATTTGAAGTAGATATGCAGGTATTTGAAAGACTGGCATAGTGAAAAAGGATTGGATTTATTCATCTGGATCTGAGGGCAGAAGCCAGAGGCAAGAAGTATAAGGTAAAGAGTCTGATTTCAGTATGATCTAAGGAAAAATTGCTAGCTATTGGAGCTACCCCAAAGTGGGATGGGTTGCTTTGGAAGGAAGGGGGTTCCCCATTCCTGGAGATGTTTAGGGGAATGACTACATAGGGATTTTATGTTATAAATATTATAGGCTGGGTCAAATAACCTTCATAGTCTCTCTCTTAGAAAAAGAAAGTGAACAAAACCTTAAATAAGTTCCCTAAGGAAAAAACCCCAGGACTGGTGGATTTACAAGTGAATTCTACTAAACATTTACAGATCAATTAATTTTAATACTATATAAAGTGTTTTTTAAAATAGGTAAAGGAGTCCTGCCAAATTCCTTTTATTTCACAAATATGGTTTTGATTCCTAATCCAAGGAGAGCAAAAACAGAGAAAGACAATTATAGACAAATTTCCCTAATTAATATTGATGCAAAAGAATTTTAAAAGATACTAACAAGGAGAATGTAGTTATATATCACAAAGATCATAATATGATGACCAGGTGGAATTTATATCAGAAATGGAAGCTGATTTATTATTATAAAAACTAGAAAAATAATTAATCAATAAATCAAAAAGTCATATTATTATATCAAATGCTACAGAAAAAGCTTTTGACAAAATTTAACATTCCCATTACAAACAGTGGAAACCATAGGAATAAATGGAGCTTTTTCTTAAATGATACATGGTATTTCTCTATGATCAAGAGCAAATACCATGTGTAATGAATTATAAACCAGATCAAGAATGAAGCAAGGATGTCCATTATCACCACTATTATTTAATATTGATTTAGGAATGATAACTCTAAAAATAAGACAGGAAAATAAATCAAAGGACCAAGAATAGGCAATGAGAAAATGGAGCTATTCTCTTTTGCAGATCATATATAATATAATATAATAAAAGAATCCAAGAGAATCACCTAAAAAACTAATTGAGATAATTAGCTTTAGCAAAGTTATAGTATATAATATAAATCTATTTTAAATCATCTACATTTCTATATATTGTCAACAAAACCCAGCAGAAAGAGATAGAAAGAGAAATTCCATTTAAAATAACTGAAAAATATACAATATTTGAGAACCATCCTGGCAAGTTACACACAGGAAACATATAAAAATAATTACAAAATATATTTCACATAAATGCATATATAAACAATTGGAAAAATAGTAATTGCCCATAGGTAAAATGATCCAATATAATAAAAATAACAATACTTTCTAAATTAATTTATTTATTCAGAGCTATACACAATCAAACTACTAAAGAACTATTTTATAGAGTTCTATAAAGTTCATCTTGTGGAACAAAAAGTCAATAATATCAAGGGAATCAATGAGGGAAAAAGTGAAGGAAGACAATCTAGCTGTACATGACCTCAAACTTATTACAAAGCCATGATCATCAAAACAATCTGATACTAAATAAGAAATAAAGCGATATGTAGATGTGAAAGCATGCAGAAGTAAATGGCCTAGTGTTTGATATGCCCAAAGAAACAAGTTATTGGGCAAGAACTCTCTATAAAACAAAAACTTCTGGGGAAACTGGAAAGCAGTCTAGAAGAAACATGGCATAGACTAACATCTCACACCTTCCATTAAATAAACTCAATATAGGTTAATGATTTGAACATGAAGGATGACATAAGTAAATTACAGAAACATGGAAAAAATTATCTGTCAGATTTGTGGATAAAGAATTCATGACTAAATAAGAGATAAAAGGAATTTTGAGAGATAAAGTAGACAGTTTTAATTATTTTATATTCAAATGTTTTGCACAAATTAAACTAATGCAGCCTAAATTGGAACGAAAGTTTAAAACTGGGGGAAATATTTTAGAACAAATCTTTTTGATATGTTTCATTTCTCAAATATACAAGGAAAAGCCTCATGAAAATAATTTCCCCATTGATAACTGGTTAAAATATATGAATAGTTTTCAGAAGGAGAAATCAAAGGTATCAATAGTCATATAAAATGTTCTAAGTCATTAATAATTAGAGAAATTCAAATTACAATCATTCTGAGTTACTTCCTTATATCCCCCAGATTGTCTAACATGATAGAAAATCAGAAAGACAAAAGCTGAAAGAGATATGGAAAAATGTGTACTATTACAGTATTACTGGAACTGCCAAGATGCACACAGGAATGGTTCAATCTTTCTGGAAAAAAAAATTGGAACTTTTATTGCCCAAGCTGTCCAAACCATTTGATCCGGCCATACCACTATTAAGACTGTATCCTAAATATATCAAAGGAAAAAGAAAAAGAGCCATATGTACAAAAATACTTATAATAGCTTTTTTTGTGATGACAAAAAATGGGACATTGAAGGAATGCACACCAATTAAGAAATGGCTGAACAAGTTGTGGTATATGAATATGATTATCATGTTCTTAAAGGCAGAAAAATTCTGGGAAGATTTACAGGAGCTGATGCAAATTAAAGTGAAGGGGGAAAGGGAAGATTTTGGGAAGATGACAGAGTAGGTTAACAAATTTCAAGCTCTTCAGATTTCCCCCACAAATAGAACAAATTTGCACCTTAGGAAAACATAGACTGATGAAAAATCAAGAATTAGGGCAGAAGAGGGATTCTCCAGGTACATCCTGAGAAGATCTAAAAAAAGACCCCAAGCCAGGATTAACCTGTGTGAAGTACAAAGACCTCCAAACTAGCTCCAGAAAAACATCACGTGGAGAGCCCTGGGGCTAGCTGGGTTTGACTGGAATCTCAGTAGGAACCACAGAAATTTTCACCTCCCAAACAGTATATGGAATCAAGGTCTGTGTCTAGGCAAACTGCTGGGATCTCAACTGATTAGGAACACTGGGTCCTGTGCTGCAGGAACACAGACCTGGAAAAGAAGGAACCAGCACATTCATGAGTCCAGAAGTAGAGGGGGCAGGGACACTGCTAGCTGTGGACACTTGCTGGACTCGATTTGGGGTTTCTGATCAGAGGGGAGAACTGAAGTGAAGCTAGAGGCATCCACCCCTCATTCCAGGGTTAGAAGTACTTATACTAATACCTCTTATTTTTAAAAAATAACCAGCAAAGAAGAAAGAACCTCATCATAGAAACTTACTATAGGAACAGGGAAGACTAAGGGTTCATCTTCAGAGGAGGACACTGAAATAAAAAAAAGCTTCTTCTACCCCAAAAAATAATGTGAAATGGCTGCCTAGAGGGGGTTTATAGAAGAACTAAAAATAATTTTAAAATCAGAGACATTAAGGAACAATTTTTTAAAAAAGTAAAAATCATCCAAGAAAAGCAAGAATATTATGAAAAAAGTTAACCAATTAGAAAAGGAGATACAAAGTCTCAAAGATGAAAATAACTCTGAAAATTAGAATTGGGCAAGGGGAAGCCAGTGAAGCTATGAGAGACCAAAAAATAACAAAACAGATTCTAAAGAATGAAAAAATAGTACAGAATGTGAAACATCTTATAAGAAAACAACAGATATGGAGAAACAATCAAGAATAATAAACAATATAAGAATAATGACACTGACTAAAAGTTGTGACCAAAAAAAGAACTTTGCACAATAATGCAAGAAATAATCCAAGAAAATTGTCTTGAGAGGATAGAACATGAGGGGGAAGTAGAAATAGAAAAAAATTTACCAGTTACTACCTCAACAAGATCCTTTGTGGAAAACACATAGGAATATTATTGCCAAATTTTGAAATTCTCAGATCAAAGAGAAAATTTGACAAGAAACAAGGAAAAAAATGCAAATACATTGGAGCTACAATTCAAAATGTACAGGACTTAGCAGCCACAATAAAAGATTGCAGGTCCTAGAATCAAATCTACCAATAGTCTAAAGAACCAGGCCTAAAGACAAAATATTCTATCCAGCAAAATAATCTATAATATTCAATGATAAAAATTAACATTCCATGAACTTAGAGATTTTTCAGGACTTTCTATCAACCAAACCTTAACTTAATAGAAAATTTAATGTATAAGAGCCAATATCAAAGATCAATTTCAAAGAATACAACATGAACGAATTGTTTATGTTTTTTTTACATGGGAAATGTATACCATATATTTAAGATTAATATCAAAAATACAGTAGTTGAAAAGAAAGATTGGGGCAGAGTTAAGGCAAAAACAGTAAATATGGTATACAAATGAGGTAAAGAAGAAAAATAGACAGAGGCATTAGAGGGGGGCAGAGGGTTCAAAATCCTGAAAACCTATTCACATTGAGAAAAGGTTGAATAGGCCATATTACATATATACCATGAAGAGTATAGCCCCTCCAAAATCTAACAAGAAATAAGGGAAGAGGGACAGGCAGCCCGGGGAAGTAAAGAGTGAGAGAAGAAGACAAGGGAGGGATCTATAGGTAAGGGAAGGAGACTAAGTAATAGCAAAGCAAATTAGGGAGCAGAATTAAAGCAGAGTCAGTAGGGATAGGAAAGATATATGTATGTGTATGTGGGGAGAGACAAGAAGGATGTCTATGTATATATCTACATAGGTATACATAAATATATCCTTTCTTAACTATAGTATATGCACACACACACACACACACACACACACACACACACACATATATATACTTTCTTGATCTGGTAATTTATTATAGATTTTGAATCCTCCCTGATTTTCTGCTGGGCACATGACAATGTTCCCTTTTGTTTTGTTTTGCATTCTTTTTCTATTTTTCTTTTTTCTTATTCTGTTTTTTAAATAAATTTTTTAAATCTTTTTTTAAAAAATGAACAGGAAAGTGAGCAGGTAGATGGCACAATGGATATAATACTGAGCCCTAGATTCAGAAGAATCTGAATTCAAATCTGTCCTCAGATACTTACTAACTGTGGCATAAATAACTGGGCAAGTTATTTAACCCCAGATCTTTTGGAACTAGATGACAATGCAGAAAGTATCCATAGGTCTTTTTCTGAAAAAAGAAATGAAGAAATATGACTCCTAAGAACATTATAGCCCAAATCTAGGGCTTTCAGGTTAAAGAAAAAATACTGCAAGCAGGCAGAAAGAAAATGTCCAAATATAAAGTAGTCACAGTCAGGATCAACCAAGATTTATGAGTAATTACCGTACAGAAACAGAGAGGTTGGAATAAGAGATTCTGAAAGGCAAAGAATATTCGCTTATAGCTATGTATCATGTGTCCAGCAAAACTGAATATCATCCTTCAAAGAAAAATGTATCTAATGAAATACAGATTTCAAATCATTCCTGTTGTAAAAGCCCATAGGCTGAATTAAAACTCTGAAAAACAAACATAGAAGTCATGACAAACATAAAAAAGTAAACACATGCAAGTAATCATAAGGGCTAAATAAAAATAAACTATTTAAATTCTAAAAAGGAAATAATAAATGTGTCCCCTCAGAATCCTATTATCATCAGAGTAAAAGAAGAAAGCTAATTCTACAAAGGACTTGGCATTGTTCTATTATGTTTTGGTTAGCTTAAAAAGAATAGAAATGGAGGGGAAGAAGAATACTCTATGTGGGAAATGGAAAAGGGAGAATGAGGTTGTGAAAATGGGTTGTGAAAGTAGAAGTCAATATAGGAGGAAGGAATAGGGGAATGGATAACATTTGAATCTTGTTCTCATCTTAGCTAGTCAAAAGTGAAAAGTATACACTCATACACATAGTTTTGGAAAGACCTGAAGAAGACATGATTTGATCTGAGTCTTAAAGGAAAACAGAGAAGCCAGAGAATGAGAGCATTCCACCTAAAGGAATGTCTGCTTGGAAACCATACTTGAGAAGATGGTAACCAAGTTGGAAACTTGGGTTCAGAGTTTAGGTTCTTTAAAAAAAAAATTAGAGAGTTAACCATTATGTCACCAGCAATTTCATAAGGCTACAAGTCCATCAAGGCAGCTGGAAGGTGCCAGAATGGCTTGTCTCTTGGCAAAAATAAAAACACAACCTAGAGGGGGAGGACTAGAACACCAAGTCAAAAAACATAGAGTTGAATATGTGGGATGTTGTCCAGAATGTGACAGACTTCCAGAACTAAGAACGGCTCTGAAAAGTCACCATGTTCATGCCTCCAAACGTTGCATTCCCTAAACTATTCTAAGCAAAATTTGAGGGTCTGTATTGTGAGGTTGTTCCAGAACTGATGCATGCAGATCACAGGACCTTCAAGGTCATAGATCAATGCCCTCATTTTACAGATTTACAAGGAATTTTAACAGGGAGTTTAACAGGGAAATTAAGTGACTTTTCCAAGGTCATATTAAAGTACAGAAATAAGTATCAGGAGCTCTGGGCTTTTATTCTCACCTACCCCACTAAATGGTTTTGTTATTATGGCTAAGTCAGTTTTCCCTATGCCTCAGTTTCCCTATATGTAAAATAATCTCTGAAATCCTTTCCAGTTCTAGTAAATGAAGCACTTTGGAAAGAGTTTGATGGAGTCCTGGCTTCCTCCTCACCCAGCAAATATTGGTTCATCCTTGTCCCTCCTGCTTTCTCTGGTACTGGCCAGTGTAGGGGAGGAGAATGACAGATGGTAAGTGTGAAAAGATAATAGGAAAGTAGGTTGTACAGACAGAGTCAAGTCAGCTTCCTCCTGCCTACTTCAGGGCTCCTACCTCCCCACTAACCATCACATTGACCTGCCTAGAGGATGCAGGGCTCCATGAGCAGGCAACCTATGTTCTGAAAAACTGAGGGAGGAACAGAGATGACCTGAGACTTTGGATGGGTGCCATCGAGTTAGAATCATAGGGTTTAGAATTGAAAGGGAGGTCTTCATTTTACAGATAAGGAACATGACACATAATGAGGGGGGCATTACCTGTCCAAGACCCCGGATCTGAGGCTTGAAACTCCCATTTCCTAATTCCCAGGTCAAGCCTCTTTCTGATATACCATGATGTCTCCCTCACTTTGGAGTCAGATGCTAGTTTCCAGGTAGCCACGAACAGGTTGATATTTGGTCTCTAAAGAGAAAAGGATGAATAACAGAGTAACAATCAAGCTGTTCATTCAATCCCCAGGTCTGGGACAGATCCACTGTGCCACCTGACATATGGCCCTTCTCCTCATTGAGCCTGGGGATCCCTGCCCCATCCCATAAACAAAAATAAAGTCAACAATATTTATCAGCTGCCTGTGACGGTTCAGGGAGGTCCAAGAGATAAAGGCCACAGTGTGACCTGAGCCAGCTCAGAGGACAGATAGTCCTGGGCTCTGCTCACCAACATCAGGGCAGAAACCTTCACTTGGGGTTGTCTGCAGAAAGTTTTATCTGAATCCTGAGACCTGGAACTAAAATGGTCCAGAGATCATCCAGTCCAGGTCCCTCATTTGACAGAAGAAAAAACTGAGGCCATAAAAGGGAAGACAGCTAGCTTAAGGATCCAACTAGTGAACAATAGAGCCAGAACTCAAACCTGGGTCTCCCCTTGCCAAATCGAGTGCTATTTCCCCCACCCTGTCTCCTCTACTAAGAGAGCCCCAGAAATAGTTATGGAACAATGCAAATAGAAGAAAGGGGACAGGAAGTGTTTCCTGTGGGGGGGTCTGGGTGTCCACAAATAGGTCAGAATCTACCCCATTGCTTATGTTTCTGAGCTTGAGAGGCTACAAGTGTGCACACAGCTCACAGAGCTGTTTCATACCAGCAACATTCATTATCTCTACATGAAACATCAGTTTGCATAAACAAATGAGCAGATATAGAGTTTAGGGACTCTTTTCTCCAAGATGCCCTATTAATAACAACAAGATTTTAACTGCCAATATCAGTTCAGTTCAGCAATAGCATCTCTGCAAAGAGACCAGAACAGTTGAATCTTTGCCTTCTAGCAGCACTTCTAGGAACCTAAAGATCTCAGAAAATATGTTTCTACCCTTCAAAATCACAAAATCTAGAGTTTAGAGCTAGAAACTGACCTTAGAAACCATCTCTCCTAACCCTTTCATTTTTATAGATAAATTGAGGCTCAGAGACAATTTGTGTAAGGTCTTGTATGTATTTTTTTTAATGTTCTAGATCCTGTTTATTTTTTTAAATTTTTTTTCAATTATTGAACATTTAATTTTTCTTGCTTCCCACTTCATCCCAAACTGGGGAGGGAACAAAAACAAAATCCTTTTTAATAAATAAGCATTGTCAAGTAAAATGAATTCCCACATAGTCCATGTCCAGAAATATATGTCCTGGGTCCCTCAGCTCTGTGTTAGGAGGTAGGTAGATGATATCCTCAATTAACCTTCTGGAATCATAATTGATGAGAGTTCAAGTTTTACAAAGCCATTTGTCTTTTTGATATTGTTGTTTCTGCATAAATTGTCTGCCTGGTTCTGCTCATTTCATTCTACATCAATTCATACAAGTCTTAACAGGTTTCTCTGAAACTGTCTCTTCTGTCATTTCTTTTAGCAAGCATGTACATGACAGACATAAGATCACAGATTTAGATTGGGAAGGTCATACTAGGCCATAGTCCAACCCCTTCATTTTACAAATGATGAAGCTAAGACATGATTTGGCCAAAGTCAAACAGGAAATAAGGATCAGAGGTCAAGTTTAAGCCAGATCCCCTGAATCCAAAACCAGTGTTCTTTCTACTGAATTATTCTGCCTTCCTAATTTGGGGATTTGAGTCCTGGCTCTGCACTCAAAAATTCTGGGCTTTTCTCACTACTCCAGGCTGTTTCCTGCTTATGAAAATGGGCCAGGCAAGAATGACATCCTTCTGTGTCTTCTGAATTTCCCTCCCAGAAATAGAAACCTGCACCCAGGAGGAATATTCTACTTTGCCCACAGGATAAATCATCCAAGTGGCTGGTCCCTTCCTGTCTCTGGGCCTTAGTTTCCTTATCTATAAAACAAGAGGGCTAGACTAAATGAACTCTCATTTCCCTTCCAGTTCTAAACCCTGTAATACTATGGAAAAGCAATTTCTCTCTGCCTAGAGACCTGGCATCCTGGGAATTTGCTGGCCCAAATTGCCCACATTGGTAGAAAAGTTGTCCTAGCTAGGACCCCCTTGCAGATTTTAAGCATTCTCCCTACTGCAGCTCTGTCAGACATCTGTGGCTCCAGCTGTGGGCTGGGACCACTGATGGCAGAAGGAAACTTTAGCCTTGGGAGCTGTCCCTCTGCCAGGGACAGCCGCATTCTAGGGCCACATGCTTTCACAGCTGAACATCCCATCACCAATGAGCCAGGGCCCTCACCCCTGAGGGGCTCAACTTTCCCAGCCAGGCCCCACGGGCCCCGGCCCGATTCATCGGTGCTGATGCGTGCAGTGAGTAGGTGGTGGAATGTTCCACCATCAATCCGCCAGACTCGGTTTGCCTCAGCTCACAGGAACTGAAATCTCTGAGACTCAGTATTGGAGTGAACATGGGGGAAACAGAATCCTGGTTACGGTCAGAGCAAGAAGGCTGTGGACTAACCTGTCAGAATTACCCAGCATCAGAAGTGGGCCCAAATTCTCACTTATTTGGAGCATCCAATTTTCTCAAGACTCCTCACTAGCGACCTGGAGTGAGCTGTTTATTATCTCGAGTGGATAGGGTAGGAATAAGATCACATTCCCTAACACCCCACCTACCTCCCACCTACATCTGCTGTCCTCAGATCAAAATCGCAAGGAGGGAGTGCTTCTTTTCACCCAGCCAATCAGAAAATATTTATGGGGTGCTAACTGTTTGGAAAATCCTGCAGCTGGCAGTTGACTTAAAAACTAAAAATAACAATAATAATAACAAGTCTACCAAGGTTTTACTTATATTCATTTGACTTTGAGCTTCACAATAATACTGTAAGGTAGGCACTAAAGGCCATATAGGATTATAGACTCAAGCAGGAGTTTTTAACCTGCGATCTTTGATCTTACTTTCAAAATATTTTGATATTTTAATATTTATTTTTACATATTTATATATAAATGTATATATTTAGTATAATTTACTTCTGCATTTTACATTTTGCCTTAAAAATATGATTCTAAGAAGGTCATAGGTTTTACCAGACTGCCAGAGAGGTCCATGGCACAAATTTTTCCCATATTACTATGTGCCAGAAACTGTATTAAGTAATGGAAGGTATGCACAGCAGCCACACCATGATAAAAACCGACTCTGAGGACAAGCTACACAAAGTTGAGGAAAAAAAATCTGTTGGTGAATTAGCAAAATGTGAAGCGTATGAAGACTTCCTCTGGTGAAATGTGTGGAAGAGAACAATGTGTTCAATGGCCATTAAGGTGGCTAAAGTAATCACTTACAGCACGATCAGACATGGAAGGTACCATTGCCTTCTGGGCCATTGTCCATCGTACTGACTTTAGTCTTAACATTGGACTTTGATGACTCCAGAAGAGAAAGTGAGACTGGGGACTTTGTGAAACTGTGCCTTCTTTAAATCAATTTTAGGCAAATCAAGACATTACCCATCATCCACTATTTTACCCCAACATCATGATGTCATTGTTCCTCTTAGAAAAAAGATGAACAAGTACATGAAGTGGGGCAAAGTGTACTTTCCCATTCAGGGGCCAAGAAGACCATGCTGGAGGTACCAAGGCTTCATGTCTCCTGTAGTACTGATTGCTATGGGTACCAGAAGTTCTGATGGGAACCAGGCTGAACACCAGGTCTCTGAAGCCAACCTTGAACATTTCTCTCTTCAGCCTCTACCTATGATTAGGACAGTAGGATAATGGTAGAGAACATCTCAGATGCTAGGCTGGAAGATCTAACTCCAACAGGCATCCCTGAGACTCTTTATTCTCTCCTCACAATTGGAAAATAAAGGGTCTTCCTTTGTTGCCAACAAATATTTGTTGAACATCTATTTAGACTCTCCTGATTCTATGTATTCATTAGATTCACAGATTTTTACTTACTAAACTATTTATGTCTTTTTTTAATCCAATGATGCTATTCTTTGGCATGTTAGCCAAGGAGATGGAAAATAGGGAGAAAGGAAAAGACCCAGGTGTGTAAGAATATTTAGAACCAGATTTTTTTTGTAATGGCAAAGAAGTGGAAACCAGGTAGGTTCTCATCCACTAGGAAATGGCTGAAACTATTGTGGAATAGTAATGAAATGGAATTATGATGAACATAGCAGATTCAGAGAAAAATGGGAATTTACTTGTACCAACAAACGCATAATGAATTTAGAAGGACCAGACAGCAAAAGTACAAGAGGACAAGTCAAATCAAGCATTTATTAAGCAATTAATAAATTATAGGTATTATCTAAGTGCCAGAAATATAAATAAAAGCAAAAAGGGATAGTGCCTGGTCTCGGGGAGCTTATGTTCCAATTGGGGAAGATAACATTTAAAGAGGAAGCTAAAAAGGGGGTAGGAGAGAGCATTTTCATGTAGGGACGTGATATACATGTAGAAAGCTCAGATAATTAAGAATGGAATCCAGAGAGCAGTGAAGACTTTCCTTAGTACTGCATATTTTCCTTAGTAGTTCTGGAAGGAACCGACCACTCAGAGGAAGGAACCACTAGATCAGAGTGACCTGGCTGAGGTCAAGGAGCTGGGCTGATCTGGTTGAGAGAGACCTTTAATATGTTTCATCATATTTAAGCATCTTGACCCTTAAGTGGAGGAAGTTGACAGTATCTGGGAAAATAAGTACTTATCTTTTTCTCTGATATCCCCATGCCCACTCTTCCATATTCTATCATTGTGCCTTTTGGAACCCTTGTTCTGTCAACAAACTGCCTTTCCTAATAGATCTGGAAATCAAATCTAGCCTTCAGCCCTTACTAATGGCGATTTGGGGCAAATTATTTAATTTCTGTTTGCCTCAGTTTCCTTGACTGTAAAATGGAGATATCTTATCACCTACTCCTTAGTTTATTGTGAGGATGAAATAAAACAGTATTTGTAAAGCATTTAGCATAGAACCTGGCACAAAATAAAGGGTAGTTATTGTAATTAATTTTATTATCATAACATAAACTTCATATGTTTTTATTTACTGTTATTTCCTTTCAATACAAAGATCTCACCCTGCAAGGAGTCAATGGAGAATTTTGGGGGGATTTATGAACTTTAATAGGGAAAAATTCCACCCTAATTTTCACTAACCTCTCACTGAAATTCAGCATTTCCTGCAATTAGTCAGTCAGACAATAAGATTAAGTGCCTATTATGCCAGATACTATAATTTTGAGAAGAGGCCCATAGGCTCCTCAGACTACCACAAGGGTCTAATAAGCAAAAATGGTTAAGAACCCTTCCCTGCTCTAAGGGAACGTAAGCTTCTTACGGGCAGGAATCGCTTTGTCTTGTCTTTGAATCCCCAATTAATAGCATGGTGCCAGGTCCATGATAAGTGCTTAATAAATGTTAAATAAATGTTGACGTGAGTTGAACTGTGAGGAGGAGCAAGGTGGGCACTGAGCAACTCCTCCCAAAGCCCCTTCAGGGGTCCCAGGAGCTCAGAGCCGGCAGCTGTTACTGTGTTATCTCAGAGGGACTCCGTGTGTACACACATCCTTGTCCTCGGTATTTGAAGACAATTCACTCTGCTGACAGCGTTGTAATCTCTAGCAGCCCTTGGGGCCGGGCAGACATGTGGCGGGCGGCCGTGGGGGCACTGAGCACACACACACACACACCAGCTCTGCTCAGCAGCTGGGGCTCTTGTTTGCAAGGTATGGTACCCCTACAGTACCTGGAGTCTCCGGAGGCAAACGACAGGAGTGAGGGAGAAAAGAAGTCATCCTGTCCCTACTGGTCTGCTCTTCCTGACATTCGGGTCTCTGTGTCAGTAGTGCATCCAACCACAAGGGAAGAGCCAGAGTCTATTCCATCATTTTCAGCAGGTTACTATGGAAGAAACACTAAGAAGGGTGAGCAAAGCATGACTCCTGACCTCCAGGAGCTTTCTATAAACTAACGGGGAGGTATATATGTAACTCTGCATTGGAAGCATCTCTACCTCCATGGAGATACACATGTGTCTATCTACATATATGTAACCTTATATGTGTATAGATATATATGTAGTTTACCTTCCTGTGTATATAAATATACATGTGTGTAAATGTTTATGTGTGTACACATACAGATTAATTCTAGACAGATATAGATACAAATAAAGTTGTATATGTATATATATGTATACATACACACATATAAATACAGATATACATTTATCTATCTATCTATCTATCTATCCATCCATCTATGTCCCCAAATTCTCCATCTCTTTGCCAGAACCTTTGTCCCACCCCCACCAGAGGCTTCTAACCTGGGGTCTGCTCTCCAGGGTGCTGAGTCCTGGGTATCACCATTTCTCGAGAGCCTCCAGTCATGTTTACTCCATTCTTCGTTCTTCTGACTTCAACTTCTAAGTAGCCTTTCTCTCTTCCTTTCTAGCTCTCCTTAATGTATTCTCTTTTGCCCTTAGAATGTGAGCAACTTGAGGACAAGATCTGTCTTATTTACTTGTCTGACATAATGAACATATAATAGATAACTCATCTTTACACCTATCCATCCATCTATCCATCATCTTTCACCTGTTTCTGGCCATCTATCACTCTCTCTATATTCATCAACCTAATTTAACTAAGATTTTATGTCCAAATAATAATGCAGACAAAAACTGATTTAAGTCAGGAAATAGTTCTTTGGGCTGAGGCATATCATAAGATCACATATTTAAAGCTAAAAAAAGACCTTTGAAGTCAACTAATCCAAATCCCTCATTTTACAGAAGAAATGTTTTGTCTAAATAATGCACCTAAATGACAGAATTAGGATTTGAACCAGGTCTTTGGTCTACAAATCACTAGGTGATCAGGGTGGGCTTCACAAAGGAAGGGGGTTGGAATTGAAAATTAAAGAAAAAGTAGGATTTGGGAAGGGGAGGGGGAGAACCTTCCAAGTATAGAAAACAGCATTGGCAAATATCCACGTCAATAAAAACCTTGACCTCATATGTTATCTTTGCTTCTATTTGCCCTCCTGTTTGGGACACATTGCACTCCCAAGATGGAGACTCTTAGAATCACCATATTGACTGAGGGTCTGCAGAACTGCTCTTTAGGTGCAATGTCGGTGCTCCTCTTCCTAGACTGAAGAGAGAAAAATGAGCAAGAAGAGCTCCAAGGACTCCATCATTGCTTGTCATGGGTACCTTTGAGAAGCACATTCTCAGGACATCCAGGGAAGGGATGGGGAAGCAGTTCAGGAAGGAACACTCATTGTCTTCCCTTACTCTCTTTTCTCCCAGTCCAATCTCCATGACTACCCCTTGAGGCAGAAGGACATGGTTAAAGTCGCCTCTTGGCTCCAGAGTCACCTGTGTATCCATTCCCCTTCATGCTTAGGTCAGAGGTGTCTGACCATCCATCCAGTGGGGTTCTCTCTGCTGTTGTTCTCTGGGTAGATCAGCAGGGGGCACCAAAGAATAGAGTGGCTGGACCCCACTAGTAAGAGATTGGATCATTTAGAGCTAAAATTGTAAAGGTCATCTAGCCATTTCCTTCATTGTACAGATGAGAAAAAAAAAATGAGGAACAGAGGATAAAATAACTTACCCAATGTCACACAACTAGTTAATTAGTCAGGAATGGAGCCTGAGTCCATGACATCCTAGAAAGGTCACTTTTCACCATCCTGGGATTTGAACCTGTGATTTCTGACTCCAATTCATCATATTAGGGTTAGCATTAGAGAAATAGGACACTATAATTTTTTTGCTGAGGCTGGGGTTAAGCGACTTGCCCAGGGTCACATATCTATGAAGTGTTAAGTGTCTGAGACTAGATTTGAACTCAGGTCCTCCTGACTTCAGAGCTGGTGCTCTATCCATTGTACCACCTAGCTGGTCAAGAAAAAGTCAGGGAAGCTATCTGATACAGTGGAGAGCAGACTGAAAAGGAAGGCAGCTGTTTATCACTTTACTTTTCTGAAATCTAGTAGATGCTTAATAAATGCTTATAAATTGATTTAGGGCACTTTGCAAGATTAACCCCAAAAAGAACCCAGTTTGCTTTAGACATCAGAATGTTACAGAGCAAATAGTGGGTATTCAATAAATACTGTTAAAAGAATTAATGAATGAACATGGATGGATGGATGAATAGTTGGATACATGGAGGGATGGATAGAAAAACAGATGTCTGAATGGACAGATGGATGGTGGGTAGGTGGATAGATTATGTAAGGATGTCTATATGGCTTTATGGATATAAGGATGGATGAGTGCATGGATCTGCTTTGGAAGTGGGAAAATTAAATCTCATTATGCATTTAAAGTCATGAAAATGACTTTTTGAGTAATCTTTGAGCTTAGGTCTTGTGGCAGCTTTTTTTATTCTGGACATTCTTAGGTATTTGATATCATATATTTTTTTAATCGGACCATTTTGTAAAATATTTTGAACTCAATTTTGTATTTTACCTGAAAACAGCTGAATGGAAGGACAAATAGGAAAACCACACAACCAAATAGAAAAATAAGTTTTAAAAATTCAATAAAAATCAGAACCATACAGTGTGTGGCTCTGGAGCCCCACAGGCTAGATTATGCACTGGATTTGGGGCAGATCAAGATGTAAATGAGGGAAATAGTAAGTGAATGGAATGAAATTCCAGCTAAAGGCAAAAGATCCTTTCTAGCTCAGAATCAATAGCCAGGAGTGTGGCCACCATCTTTCAAATATCAACGTGTCTTATGTCTACTGGGATCTTAGAAAAGAGTGTGTCTCTTGCTCTCCTGGTACTCTCTGGTGGCTAAGAGATGTCAAAGCATTTTCTTACTTAGATAGGGAAGGCATTGGAGAGAATAGAATGTCAAAACTGGAAGAAACTTTAGAACACAGACAGAGCTGAAAGGGACATTAGTACGTAGCATGTCAGTGCTAGGAGAGACTATGGAGCTTATAGAGCTGGGAGGGACCTGAAAATCAAATTCGAAATGAGAGATTATCTAGTCCACTTGAAATTTTCAGATGGAAGAAAGATAATTTCCCCAAAGGCACACAGGTAGAGCTTGGAGGAGTTAAATGAGTCATCCTGAGACTCACCAGTAGTTTGTAGCTCTTTACACCAAACAGGATTTGAAGATAGTCAACCCTATGTACAATTATACAACACAGCAGGTCACTAAGAAGACCTCCTTATTGCAGTCTGTCAGGCCACGTATGATGTGTTGAATCCTCATGAGAGACAGTCAGTGGCGTGTTCACAAAGAATGTAGTGAGAGATAGACAACAAGGTGTCTGTAGGAGGAAGAAGGCTTTCTGCAAGTTGGCAGAGAATAGGGTTGCTGGCCGGTGAACTTCAGACAGATGGAACAGTTGCACTGAGAAATCCCAAACTAACCACTATCTCAATACAAATAATTAAACCCAAATGAGTTCTTTGGTAAACAGTGAATTCCCCATCATTGGACATCCTAAAGAAAAGGCTAGGTGGCCATGATCGGGGAGTAAAGGGAGTTTCTCCAATACTCTCTAAAATTCTTTCCAGCTCTGAGTGTCTGTACATGTAATCCTGACTTTCCTAGCTCCCCACCTGGTGAGTGTTGCTATAGAGATGCCAGACTCCAGAAATAGAGAATAGACTTTGCCCCCAAGTTCACAATTTTGTTGATGTCTTTGAACTCAGCTTTGAAAAGCTTGGGAAGTGTGGGGGAAAAGGAAACCAGAAGAGTCTGATCATCCATTTTATACAAGCAGATGGGGGTAGAACCAAGCCACATCTGAGGTCTAGATGCCAGCTCTCCTGTCCCCTTCTTCCAGATCCCTTGTGGGGTACAGCAAGGTGGTAGCTCTTCGGATACTTGTTACTGTCTCCACCCTATTTCCTGCTTGATTAAAGGAGGAAGAAACAAACAAAAAAGGAGAGGAAGGGTTGACCCAGGCTGAGACAAAGTAATAAGTGGACATTTATGGTATTTACCTGACAGGGTTCTACACACCCTTGCATTGTCATCCTATGCCTGATTTTAAACAAAGAAAACTCAGTGTTGCCATCAAATTTAGTGTGATTAATTCTGGCTTAGATAGAAAAATGAGAAGTTGTCTTTAGAGAGATGGGATATACAACTCTGCTTGTCTCAGCCTAAGAGCCGGGGACTACAGCGAGGTGTTAAAGGGATGGGGAAGAGTAGACATTGATTTCATATGGAAGTCCCTGAAGCAAGAGAGACTTACTAATATCACCTCCCTAGGCAATCACAAATTTCTAGTTAATCTTAGTTCCCTTATCTGTAAAATGAAGGAGTTGGATTAGATGATCTCTGACAGTTAGTTCCTTTCAGCTTTTATAGATCTTTTGATTTTTATCTTTTTTTCCCCCTCTCTTTCCTAGCCAAACCTCCAGAAAAAGCCAGTTTTGCTTGCACTTCCTCTCCTACTCACTTCTCATTCCCTTGCAATCTGGCTTTCAATATGGTCAGTCAAGTGAAATTGTTCTCTCCAAAGTTACTAACAATCAATTAATCGCTAAATCTGATGGCCTTTTTTCAGTCCTCAACCTCCTTGACCCCTCTCTAGCTTTTGATGCTGTTGAAAGCCCTTTCACTGAATACTCTCACCCCTGCAGGCTTTTAAAACGCTGATTTCTTCCAATTCTGCTACATGACTGACTTTTTTTGCAAATAGTCAGTCATCTTCTGTCCCTTGAGCACTGGTGTGCCCTGTTGAATGCGGTCATCAGAGGGGCCACCTGACCCTGATTCTGTGGTTGGAGCAGGTTCAGATCAGTTGGAGCTGGTCTTGTGTGTGGAGCCTGCTCTTCTGACCAGATGTCACCGGTCCCTGAGCCTTCCCAGCTTTTTCTATGAACTTCTGGCTATTTTGCAAAACAACTTATGTAACTGCTTCAGGAGGCTCTGCCTTCCATGAGACTCCTTTCCTATTGAAGTATATTTAAATCCTGCCACTTCTGCCCCTCCTGGGTATTCCAGTACTTCACGGCTTCATGGTGTCCCAAATTGCAGTACTCTTGCTTCAATTAAAGACCCTTATTGTTGCTACTTTGGTGGTTCCCTTTATTTCACATTGATGGCTCCAAGGTTCTGAACTGGTCTGTCTTCACTTTTCCTTCTATACTATTTTTCTTGGTAATTCAGAGTTTTAACTAGTATCTCTTTGCAGAGAACTACCACACCCTATATCCAGCCCAGATTTTTTTCTCCTGAATTCTAATGCTGTTTCAACAATTACTTGGGACTGTCTCCATGGGATTGTCCTGTATCAAATCCAATTCATTCAAACAAAATTTATCTTCTCTCCTAAAACCACTTTACCTCCATGCTGTCTTATTTCTATGAAGGACACCACTAACTTTTAGTCATTCAAATTAAAAACTTCAGCATTATCCTCCTCTCTTCTATCTCCTTCATCCCACCAAATTCAATCAGTAGATTTTAACCTCTATAATATTTCTTATATCTGATTCCTTTCCACTCCCCGATTCACATCCTAGTTTAAATTCTCATTTTCTCTGGCCTACCACAGCCTGCTAATTGAATTCAATTTCTAGTCTCTCCCCTTTCCAATCCATCCTTTACCAGCTGCTAAAAACACATTCCTAAAGCATGTTTAGTTTGTACCCTTCCCTGCTCAAGGATCTTTAATGGCTCCCTATTGCCAGGCAGTCTCCTCACGTTGACAAGTAAAGCTCTTCACGATGGGGCTCTATTCTACCTTTCCTGGGTTCTTCACAGACCACGTCTCAGATAGACAGCCTTTTTATTCTTTCCTGGAATCAATGTTTTATATCCATGTGTAGAAAGTACTTCTGCCTCAGTCTCTAGCTTTCTTCAAGGCTCCACTCACTCTCAGCCTCCTCTAGGAAGCCTTTCCTGATCATGCTAGGTCTTTGTGCTTTCTATATCCTCAAACTACCATGTTAATATTTACTTATCAACGTGTTACATCCCCAGGGGGCTGTAAACTCCTTGACTGGTTTGTTGTTGATGGTTGCCCATGGTTTGTATCTTCAGCACTTATCCGGGTGTCTGGCAAGCACTTAGACATTTAATTGGATTGAATTGAAAACTACCAGATGATTTTCAAAGATGAGCTCTTTCCTGCTCCACCTCCAAACCCACCCAGGGCCTTTGGTTCTCTCTATGAGCAACTGGAAATAGGTGCCTTTTTTCTTGTTCCAAGTACAAAAATTCCTAGTTAAAAATCCTGCTCCTTGGTTGCCCATTGTATATATGGCAGAATCCAGACTGCTTTGTCTGGCCTTGAACGCCCCCCCAAGTAGAGTGAAACAACCCTTGCCAAGGTTTCCTACCTATTTTTCCAGCTTGATTCTATATTTCTTCCCTTCATATACTCTGTGTTTCAGCCAAACTGAATTACTTGCTGTTTTTGAATCCCATTCTGACCTCTCCTGCTTCTGTTCATTCTCTCCAACTGTTCTTCCTGCCTGCAATATATTCCTTCTTTATCACCACCTGCTGAAATCCTTCTCTGCCTTCAAGGCTCAGCTCAAGTGCCTCTTTCTCCAATAAGCCTTCCTTAACTGTCCCCAGCTAAATGTCATTTCTGCCTCCACATATTTGTTCAAGAGCAAAGGGTGAACAACATTCTGTGCAGGATTAAAAATATTTTGTTTATATTTCAATATAATAAATTTCCTTTGCAATCCTATATCTTTTATTTCATGTATCTAAAAACATGATTTAGAGACAGGAAACTTTCAGCTTCAGGGAACAATCTAAGAGTTACAAAACAAAAGTTAAGAACCTCAATTTTCACCCTTACTTTGCCCCTACTTTCTTATCTCATGTTTCATAGTTATTTATGTAGGTATCTTCTCTTCTCATTCTGGAACATCTAGATCTTGTCATCCTGGACCCTCCATGCTGGCCCCCACCATTTCCCATTGGTGAGTTCTTTCCAGGAACCTCCATTTTGGTGATAGGCCTGGATTGACCATATTTCATTTTCCTTGCAGCTGAATTTCTTACTCTTTGAACTCTGCCACTATATTCCTGAGCAGGTTGTTGCTGTTCCTCTCCCTTTGGGGTTTTCATGGAAAAAATATTAGATGTTTCTTTTTCCAGCTCTTTTTACAAATGGGGAAAGTGAGGCAAACAGAGCTAAGTATCACACAACTAATAAGTGGCGGAGGTCAGATTGAACTGCCTGGCACTCTACCCACTGAACCACCTTGCTGCCTTCCCGAATAGGTACCTTCTCTCCTGCTCCCTTTCTGTTCCCTCTTATTTATTATCTTTCCTCCCAGAATGTAAGCTTCTTGAGGACAGGCCTTTTTTCCATGTTTTTGTGTTCCCAACACTTTACACAGTGTCTGGCCTGCTACTAAATTGTAAACTACTTGTGGGCAGAGAGGATATTGGCTTTCACATTTGTATTGCCAGCACCATAGCCCTGTCTGTAAAAATATTGACTTGTTTGTTGGATGGAACTGTACTAATTCATGGTAATTTCTGTGAGTGGCCCATGAATTCTTTGTCTGCAGCCTATGTAATTGCTGCCTTCGTCTTAGGTAATCAATGGGTTTTTCCACTTCATCTCACCTCTCTATTGGATGCTCCCCAAGGAGGTGCACGAATCCATCCCACTCCTTCTAAACTCTTGTGTTAGATGCACTCTCCCAATCCCGTCAGCACTGGGTGCTGGACAGTGTCAAGGCTGACATCTCTGGCAGTCTTTCTCATTTCATCTCTGCTCTCATTCAGTTTCCTCATTTCTATGGCTAGGACAGGTGTTGTACCTTTAGCTCCAGGGTGTAGTGTGGGGGCAAAAGCAAGAGGTGCCCCTGGCCAGAATTTGGCCCTGATTCTTGGGGAGGGAGAGCCCCTCAATGAAGAAATGATAATGCTATCCTAGAACTATGTGGTATATTAAAGCTGGAAAAAATCATCGGGTCCAGTCCTTTCATTTGACAGATTAGGAAACTGAGGCTGAAAGAGAGACAATAAGAGGGAAAGGCGGTGGAGAGCTGAGACAGAGCGGGCGGGAGGAGGCTGGGACAAGGACAAGGCAGTCTGTGCAGAAAGAATGGCACTGTGCCGATTTTGCTCAGTGAAGGGAGCAGAGCCACAGGGGGGAGAGGAGGAGAGGGTAGGGGGGGCAGGATTGTTCAGCTGTCGTTTTGATTAAATCCAGATGCCCCCTTACTACACAAGGCAAATGTGCTCTAGGGAACATTTAAATTAAAAACACAAGAAACAGAGAAGTGTTCCTGGCAAAATGGAATTGCAGGGAGCCAGAGATGCAACAGCAGGGACCAGGGAAGTTGGCTCCTTGGCAGATGGAGCTGGCTTAGTAGGGTGGGTGGACGGGGGAGGGTGACAGGGTCCCCAGTGGACAGAGAACTACAGCCACCTGGTGAGTTTCTTTGCTCTCGCCTCCCTCTCCAAACCGCATCTTCTGGGAATCTGTACTGCAGCCCTCACCCCATCTCTCATTGTGTGTACACACACCTGTTCTAATCCCCCTGCTTCAGATGCCCAGGTATGGGAAGACAAGAGCTTTGGGGAAGGTTGATTGCAGATCACTATGGTTCTAAATAAATAATCAATGGACTTGCATGGAGAAACGATTTCACCTTGGGCACTGCCCACTCCTTCAGGCCTGGTTAACTCCTACATCCTTCTATTGCCATGGATGTCAAAGCTTGGGGTAAAATCATAAGAAGAAGGGGACATTCACCGCCAGCTGTCTTGTGCTGATGTCTGGAAACGGGTGATGTCGCACACTGGGTTTGGAGCCAGAGGACTTAGGTTTACGAGGTTATGCATGGGATCAGAGAACTGGAGCTGGAAGTTACCTAATGGCTGCTCAGAGGTATTCCTATAAATGTTTAACAACTGGCACGCTCCCCCCCATCCAAATGCTACACGACACGCTTTTAAACTTAATATGCATTTTCAACATTTTCTTCATTACTTTCTCAAGTCTAGACGATCAATAAAAAAGTAAATCTAGCACTGACTTGTAGCACTGGCCAACTTCTGTGTTATAAATGCTTATGCTGAAAATTTAATAATCAGTGCTCAAGATCCAGATTGAGTAGGCTCAAGTCGATAGATTACCCAGTCTAATCAGAGAGGATTTGGGTTTAAAAGATTTGCTGCAAACCATACCTGACGGCAAAACAAAGTCCTAAAATCAGTTCTGTCCCTTATGATCCATGTGACTTTCAGGCATTTCACTTCCCTGAGACTCAATTTTCTCCTCTTTAAATTTCCTTCCAAGTGCTAACTTTCTATAATTCTAGCTCTAAGAGGAGGCTAGCCCTCCAGTGCTTTTGTTAAAGACCTCAAGTGGCCATCTTTCACATCTAAGGACAATGTTGTGCCTTCTAGGACAAAGCTTCCACAGTTCCCTCCTCCTTCCTATCTATATCATATCCTCTGTTTTCTTATCTCACTCTACCCCACCCATCCACTGTGCCCCTTGGAATCCTTATTCTATTGTTGACAAACTGCTCTTCATGTTACATCTCAGAAGTTAGCCAGTGCAATAAATCAGCACTAGATTAATTTTTCGTGCCCTCTCTCTAGAAATTATCTGCATATATCTTATATTTATTTATATGCGTACATGTAACTTTCTCCCCTACTGAATATAAGCTCATTGAAGGAAAGGAGGATTTCAATCTGATATTGTATCTCTCCTGCCTGGTACATATATTTACTCAAGCAATACTTGTTCATTTGAATTGAATGAATGGCCAATGGCCATCAGATTCTCTTTCCATCAGTCAGTGCTGGGACATCTCACATCTTTGTCCTCAGGTTTGATTAGACTGGTTCTAACTGTTCACCCTCTTCTATTTTAGCAGTTAAAAAAAAAGTTAGAAGTGTCCCTTTAAAACTCTGCTTTAGTCTACACTTCTGGCTCTGACATGCTAACAAGAGCTGCTAGGTGGACCGTGGATGGAGTGCTGTACTTGAGTCAGGAAGACCTCATATACTTATGTACTGTGACTTGCTCAGGGTCACACAGCTGGTTAATGTCTGAACTCATGTTCTCCTGATTCTAGGCTTGGTGTTCTATCCATTATGGTACCACCTGCCCTAACAGCCAAAGGGGTCAGTGATACCAAAAAGATGAAGAATCTCTGGGTAAGATATCTAAGGTCCCTTCTGGCTCCCTCTTTGTGATCTTGACCTGGTGAGCTCCTTTTACACAAAAATGAGTCATTCCTTTCTTAGAGACAATTAAGTGGCAGAGTGAATAGAATCTGAGTCTGGAGACCCAAGGTCAAATCCAGTCTTGGCCACTTACTACTGTGTGACTCTAGGATGTCATTTTTATCTCTGTCTGCCTCAGTTTCCTCATTCATAAAATGAGAATAATAATAGCATCTACCTGCAGAGGTTGTTATAAAAATAAAAATGAGATATCTGCAAAGTACTTGGTACATAGTAGGCACTTAGGATTGCTTCCTTCACTACGTCACAAATAAAATATCAAGCACTTGATATTTTTTATCTATGAGGATAGGGTTGGTTCCTGATCTGATCCTATCCTATCAAACCTTCTCAACATGTACCCTGCCCTGCACTCTATGTCTCTTTGCTATCTACCATATTGGCCCCCATTGTTCTCTGCCCCCTAATTTTCCTTCTAAAAAGACCCAACAATATCTTCAACATAAAGAAGATCCAACTCACTTCCAGTTGATCAATGATGGACAGAAACAACTACACCCAGAGAAGGAACACTGGGAAGTGAATGTAAATTGTTAGCACTACTGTCTATCTACCCAGGTTACTTATACCTTCGGAATCTAATACTTAATGTGCAACAAGAAAATTGGATTTACACACATATATTGTAGCTAGTTATATATACTGTAACACATGTAAAATGTATGGGATTGCCTGTCATCTAGGGGAGGGAGTAAAGGGAGAGAGGGGAAATTTTGGAAAAATGAATACAAGGGATAATGTTATTTAAAAAATTACTCATGCATATGTACTGTCAAAAAAATTTGTAATTATAAAATTAATTTAAAAAAATAGAAAAACCCAATAGTGACTACTATTCCCCAATTAACTATATTTCAATATTACTGGTTTCTTTTCTATTCCTGTGTATTCTATATTATACATTTAGAAACAAGTTCTGAGATGGTCCATAGACTTGACCAAGCTGTCACTTCAGGAATCCAGGATACAAAAATGTTTAAGAACCCATGATCCAGATGTTCCCTAAGTTCCAAATTTTTAGGACTAAGTCATATACATTATTCTATGACTTAGATTCCAATACTGACTGCAGAACTTGAAACTTAGATATCCTTGGACAATTATCTTCCCTCCAAGGGCCTCAGTTTCTTCAGGAGTTCCATGAGATGCATAGTTCTCAAACATTTCCACAGTGGTAATTGAATTAAAACAAAACTTTGGCAGAACCCCTATAATAAAATCCTCTAAAATTATTATTTTTAATGCCTAATGCTTCATGAAAACAACAAAAATGACAACGAACTTGATGTTTGTCATGATTCCTTGTAGGTTTGAGAAATACCTGACTGAACAATCTCAAAAGTCCATCCCAACTCTCTTTTTAAAAAAAAAATTTATTAAAGTTTTTTATTTTCAAAACATATGCACGGACAATTTTTCAACATTGACCCCTGCAAAACCTTGTGTTCCAAATTTTCCCCTCCTTCCCTCCATCTCTTCTCCTAGATGACAAGTAATCCAGTATATATTAAACATGTTAAAATATATGTTAAATCCAATATATGTATGCATATTTATAAAATTATCTTGCTGAACAAGAAAAATCAGATCAAAAAGAAAAAAATGAGAAAACAAAATGCAAGCAAACAATAATAAAAAGAGTGAAAATGCTCTGTTGTGATCCACACTCAGTTCTCACAATCTTCTCTCTGGGTGCAGATGGCTCTCTCTATCACAAGATCATTGGAACTGGTCTGAATCATCTCATTGTTGAAAATAGTCATGCCCATTAGAATTGATCATCCTATAGACTTGTTGTTGCCATGAACAATGATCTCTTGGTTCTGCTCATTTCACTCAGCATCAGTTCATGGAAGTCTTTCCAGGCTTTTCTGAAATCATCCTGTTGGTCATTTCTTAAAGAACAATAATATTCTATAACATTCATATACCATAACTTATTCAGCCATTCTCCAACTGATGAGCATCTATTCAGTTTCCAGTTCCTTGCCACTACAATAAGGGCTGCCACAAACATTTTTGCACATGTGGGTCCCTTTCCCTCTTTAAGATCTCTTTGCATCCCAATTCTCAATCCTATGATGTTAGCTGGACTCTCATCTTCCATGATAATTTCTCTTCTTCTGAACTCTGTGGGCTATAATTGTTACTATTTCTCACTACAGAATCCTGGCATATTTGTATATGTAGTGTTTGTTCAGTTACAGAGAACTAGAAAAGTTCTTGGAAGTCTTTTCAGCCCAAAACCTTCCTTTGACACAGGAGAAACAGGCCAAGAGCTGCCAAAAAGATTGTGATTTACAGAAAGTAAATAATAAGAGTTGCGAATAAGTTTTCTGACTTTCAAATTTAGTATTCTTGCTATGCTTTTCTCCCCAACTGGACTCTTCTTGAGTTCTTCAGCAACTGAATCTAATTCTTCCTTGTATTTCCTACAGGGCAAGGACCATAGAAAAGGCATTTAATAAATATCTATTGACTAAGAAGGAAGGTATGTGGTGCAATGAACAGAGTGTGGGAATTAGAAAGACTCCCAAATATCAGCTTCATAAATTCAAATCTAGCCTTGGACATTTACTAGTCTGAATGACCATGGGCAAGTCACTTAACCTTGTTTGCCACAGTTTCCTCACTTGTCAAATAATTTGGAGAAAGAAATGGCAAACCATTCCAATTATCTTTGCCAAGAAAATTCTCAGTGGGTCATAAAGAGTCAGACATGCCTAAACAACAATAACAAATGACTAAGAATGTCCAAAGAGACAAGGACATCTCTTTTTTCTACATCACAAAATTCAGAGCTGCAAGGGACCTTAGAGATTATCCAGTACCCACATTTTTACAAAGAGCAAACTTGAGTCGGATGAAGAGATATTAGGTACCTTGCCAGAGCAAAGGTGGGATTCAAATCCAGATGATACATTTAGAGTTGGAAGGAACCTTAATATTTTCATTTTACAGAGGCATATCTGGAATTTAAACCCAAGTTCTGGAATTTGAATTACAAATCCTAGAAGTCTCTGATTCCTTCTTCCTTTGGATAGCAGGGAAAAGGCCTAAATAACACTTCATTTCAGGTCTAGGATCTAGCTTTTAAGCTAAGTAATTTGATCAATCAGGCAGGATGCCTGGGGACCTCTTAAAACATCGGTTGCATAAACACCCACAAGCCTACTGGTCAATAAGGAAAACCATGATCCATAGTCTTTTGAAGGAGTGACAATGAATCCACTGTGGCCAACAACAGAGACAGAGAGAAAAGTTTCCAAGCACATCCTTCCTCCCCATGACAAGTCTCTCATCAGTGCCTATATTAGGACTCTGAAAGTGATTGAGCCCAGGCTCATTAATATGCAGCAACAAGCAGTGCGGAAGAGGAATTCCAAGGTTTGGCATCTCCCACTGACACCAGTGACTTTTGATTGAAATGTTATGTCTCCCAGCTGACAAATGCATTATTGCCAATCCACGCTATTGTTCCCCTCTGCTGCCTCCAAGCTAATTTTGCCTTTTGTGCTGCACACGTGTAGGGGTAGGGGGTGAGGTAAGCTATGTTTGTGCACGGGTGTGCAAGCATGTGTGCATAAGGGCTGGATTAAATAGCATGTGTTTGAGCAATGGGTAAATCGGTGAGTGGTGAAGATGTTCCTAGATATCTTGCTGCTCTGGGCTCACTAGCCTAAAATAAAAACTTCAGGCAACAAAGTTGTGCTACATTAAGATTAATACAGGGCAGCTAGATGGCTCAGTGAATAGAGCATCAGCCCTGAAGTCAGGAGGACCTGAGTTCAAATCTGATCACAGACACTTAATACTTCCTGGCTGTGTGACGCTGGGCAAGTCACTGAACCCCAATTGCCTCAGGGAAGAAGAAAGGAAGGAAGGAAGGAAGAAAGGAAGGAAGGAAGGAAGGATTTATGTTCCAACAATGGCAGAATTTGTAGGATCATGGATTGTAGAGATAGATAGAACCTAGAGATTTCTAGTCAACCCCCTCCCTTTGGATTAGTGAGACTTTATTATTCCCATTTCACAGGTGAGGAATCCCAGGACTAGAAAGGTTGTGATAAATTATGCCCAAGGTCCCCCACACAAACATCCTTGAATCACTAAATTGAATGTATTGCTCCACCCATGGGAAGCTTAGTCTTCTTGTGCAGAAGGAAAAACCACCCAAGAATCACCACTTACTTCCTATGACTGCCAGAAATGCCATGTTCTGGCCAAATGGGTCTCCTTAATGCTCCCTGTACATGACGTTCTCTCTCCTGGTTCTATGGTCTTGTAAAAGCTCTCCTCTATCCAGATAGATTCTATTTCCCCACCCGATGATTTACCTGGCAATGTTCTCTGAGGGGGGAAAATGTATTTGTGACACATTTTAAAATTTAGTCTTCATTATTAAAATTTTCTAAAGTCTAAAAAAATAAATAAATCAAGTTCTGGTCTGTAGCGGTTGCTATTTTCCAAGGTATAAATGCTGAAAATAGGCTCTATTTAGCCAATATAAGCTGGCTCCAGCACATAGCTGTTGTGATGTCTTGAAAGCCTTAGCTTTCTCCCAGGTTCAGCTCAAATCCCACCTCCTACCAAAGGCTCTTTGTGATCCCTCCAGCTAGATGTGGTTTGCATGTACTTATTTGCCCACATTTTCTCTCCAATAGAATGTAAACTCTTTGAGGGTGAGGACTATTTTTGTCTTTGTAGATACCCTAGAAATACTAGAAATAGAGAGGCAGTAGTAGAGTATAGTGGTTCTCAAACTTTTGTTCTCAGTCTCCCTTTATAACTATAAAAATTGCTGAGGATATTCCAGAGATTTTTTTTATTTATGTGGGTTTATTTATAGATATTTATGATGTTAGAAATAGATTAATTTTGAATTTGTAGACCCTCTGAAAGGGTTTCAGAGACCACCAGGATTCTCTGAATCACACTTTGTGAACCACTGATATAATAGAACTCCAGATTGAGAAAGGGAGCAGCTAGGTGGTGCAATGTATAGCTACTGGCCTGGAGTAAAGAACTGAGTTCAAATGTGATCTCAGATACTTACTGGTCTGTGTAATTACTGACTGGGGAGTCATTCAACTCTGTTTGCCTCAGTTTCCCCATCTGTCAAATGGAGAGAGAAATGGCAAAATACTGCCTTATCTCTGCCAAGAAAACCCCTAATGGCATCAGAAAGGGTTGATAGGACCCAACAAGATGGAGAAAAGAGACACCCAAGTTAAAGTTCCAAAGCTCCAAGCAAACTGTTCCATGGGTCTCAATTTCTTTCTGTATAAAACAAGAGGTTTGGAATCACTGGTCCCCAAGGTCCTGTCTGTCTCTCAGGTTATCTGAAGTCATTTCCCCCTTTTTTCTATTTCTGTGTTGAGAGGGAAATGTCTTTCTATGCATCCCTTGCTTCTCCGCTTCCCTTGGCTCAGAGATATGACAAAGGTGTCACAGCTCTCCCTGTCACTACACCTTGGAGAGCTCTCCCTCTAGGAGGGCTGACAGCTCTAACCCATGTGCCAGGGCTTCATGCCCAGGGTCTGAGTATCTCAGAGGGCTTCGGAGGCTGCTTCTGCCAACAGGCACCATCTGGCTCATTCGAGTAGAGGGAGAGACTGAGGTGTGGAGCAGCCATGCAACAGACAGGACCTGGGCCACCGGCATCCCCGCCCACAGCAGTGGCTAGGAGCTGTTGCTGCCTACTGAAGCCAAGCGGGCGACAATTGGCATGAGAAATGGGAAGGCGTCAATCCTCGGGAGGCGCAGATGGCGGAGGGATGCAGAGCTCATGGGCTCTGTGGGCAAGGCGGAGGGGATAGCGATGGGCTAGGGATGTAGGAGACAGGAGGATGGAGGAGGAGAAAGAGGAAGAGGGGAAAGAGGAGGAGGAGCGATCAAGGAGGAGGAGGAAGAGGAGAAAGAAGGAGGGGAGAGGCAGACTTTTCCATCATCTGTAATATTTGGAAACAAATCAAATTTCCAGCTGCGAGGAAAGGCGTCCGTAGCCACAGGTAGTTGACAAAGTAGCAATGCTTGGCATCCCAACTGGCGCTGGGGGAGGAGGAGGGGCAGGAAGCCCACCCTCTGGCAGCTGCTTTGCAAAGCTGGCAGATGCGCCCCGACGACGTGCCATGTGTGTGGAAGCAGAGCCGGAGTCTCGAAAGCAGGGGCCCGTGCCAAGTCGGAGCTCATCTGCTGGGAGACATGTTCTGGTACTCAGACAATTTCGCCCTATTAGGCTTGCCTCTCCCTGCTCAGCAGAAGAAGGTGTTCCCAAACAGGAGGCTGGGGGAACCCGCTGCTGTCGCCATGAGGTGGGGGGGGCTGCCCAACTGGGACACCTCGCGCAATTAGCACCCAGCTCCCCCACTCCGCTGTTTCCTCTCTCCTCCGAGGGGTTTGCTGTTTGTTTGTTTACACCTTCTGGGAAGGGAAGTTTGCTTGTACCACCTTTTCCCCCATATCTGCCGCACTGCCAGCCCTGGGGAATCCCGCCGCCTGCTTCTTCCCGGTTACATGGCAGCACCGGGCCCCTGGAAGAATAATTTTGGCTTTAAAACCAGGTCATGGGTGGCGAGGCTGATCTGCCCGTGTTGCCCTGGGAGGTGGTCTCGGTTGAGAAGCAATGCTGGGTTTGTCATTACAGAATCTTAGCATTGGGGAGGGAAGAATTCTCAGAAACAGTGTCATCCAGCATGTTGAAAACCCAACAGCATCATCAACAAGTGGTCATTCGGTCTCGCCTGACGATCTCCAGTGAGGGGGAACCCACTTCCTACCGTCCCCCTTTTGGACAGTTCTGATTGTAAAGACATTTTCCAGTCATAGAACAAAGTGGCAGAAAATTGAATCAAATTTCCCTGAGCTTTGTTCTATGACGGGAAAATGTCTTACTGATATGCCTTGTGTAGACAAGTAACCTTAGCTCTCTAGCCCTTGGCTTTCTCCTCGGTAAAACTAGATAACCTTTAATTTCCCTTTCAATGCTAGAGGCAAGGATCCCACTCCTCCATTTCATTCATATGTTCTATCTTATCACAAGGGAGATTGATCAGGAGAATTGCCAAATCAGCTTGAGAAGATGGTTGCCCTTTATCTGGGACTTTTGGATGCACTTCTCTCAAGAGAGGTTAGATGTGTCCATTGTACCTTGTGAAAGGACAAAGGCAACTTGTGATGAGGTCTGGAGGACTCAAGCCGCCCCAAGAAGAATTGGCTGGTTTGGAGTCGCCCCTTGACACCTCCTAGGGTCTTAGTATCTCTGAGGACAGATGGCCACTGGATATTTGGTTGGCTTGGACTCTTACCACTTCTGGACCTTTTTTGTTGTATCTTTCTTTTTAAATACTGCAAGTGTTGGGTTAAGGAGGGGCAACATGAAGAAGGATAAGGAAGCACCAAGAGTTTGACTAAGATGCAAACAAAAGAGGAGTTCATTCACTTTGTTAGTCTTTGTTCGTCCCAATAAGACCCTTATCTCTTAGTTAAAGAGGGAAATATATCCTAGGCATCTTGGTCTGAAGTCATAACCTTCTAACCAGAGAAAGTAGATTCTTGGCTCAGTGCCAAATAGAGAAGTTGGCTCAAGGATGGTTTTCAGGTCAAAAATCTGACGAACTGATTCTCCAATTGATATACGATCAAAGCATATGAACAAGCAGTTTTCAAATGAAAAAATCAAAGCTACCTATAGGCATATGAAAAAGTGCTCTAAAACAACTCCAAAATACTACTTCACACCAATCAGACCCTAATATGGTAAAAAAGGAAAATCAAAAATGTTGGGGAGGATGTGGGAAAACTGGAAAACTAATGTACTGTTGGTGGAGTTGTGAACTGATCCAATCATTCTGGAAAGCAATTTAAAACAATGCCCAAAAGGTTATAAAATTGTGCATAAACCCTTTGATCCAACAATCCCAAAGAAATCATAAAAAGGGGGAAGGACCTACATGTGCAAAAATATTTATAGCAGCCCTTTATTGTGGTGGAAATATTGAAAATTGAAGTGATGCCCATCAGTTGAGGAATGGTTAAACAGGCTGTGGTGTAGGAATGCAATGGAAAGACTCGTATGAACTGATGCAAAGTTAAATGAGCAGAACCAGAAAAATATTGTACACATTATGTGATGATCAGCTATAAATGACGCGGCTCTTCTCAGCAGCACAATGATCCAAGCAAGTACAAAAGATTCATGAAGGAAAATGCTGCCCACATCCAGATAGAGAACTGATGTGCACCCATTGTAGATTTGAAACATATTTTTTCACTTACTTTATTCTTTTTCAAGTGTTTTTTTTTCTTTTGATCTGTTTCTTCTTTCACAACTGTGACTAATATGGAAATGTGTTTTACATGATAACACATGTATAATCTGTATCAAATTGCCTATCATTTTTGGAAGAAGGGACAGGAAAGGGAGAGAAAATTATGGAACTCAAAATCTTGTAAAAATGAATGCTAAAAATTGTCTTGACATGTAATTGGGGGAAAATACCATTTGGAAAAAAAGAAGCTGACCTAGAGAGAAGAGAGAAATTCCTGAGCACTGTAACTCTTAGAGAAAGAAGTGAATCATCCATGTGGCTGAAGTAGAAAAAAGGACTAAAGATTGGGATGCAAGAGAAATGGAGACTGTCAATTTTTCCAGCGCCCAATATCCCCTTATTCCGTCAATTCAGGCTTGGCTATCCAGGAGCCCCAAAGTGTGTGTGTGTGTGTGTGTGTGTGTGTGTGTGTGTGTGTGTGTGTGTGTTCCCTTCTGATAAGGGAACTCACACCACAGAATAATAACATAAGTTTTAAAAAGAACATATAAGACCTTGAGAGAAAGAGAGTATTTTTCCTCAATTTCATGGTCTTGTCTTGTTGCTAACCCCAAGTTTAACTCTATTCTCAGGAGAGTTTATGAACTACAATGGGTGCTTTATATGTTTTCTATATCTGTTTGTGGGCTCCTAGATATTCTTTGTGCCTTCTGCATTTCTGGTAGGATGAAATAAAGGCTGCCCTATATCTATAAGCACCAGTTATCCACATTTATGGAAACTTAGACACTATATTTGGAGATTTCCTAAAGGAAAGCTTTATGAGCTAAAGAGAAATACCGATTCTTAGCGTCAGCTCCTGAAATCTGGCCTAATTTGCATGAAAGATGAAAACTTAGGGGAAACTTGGCCATTGATTACACTGTTATTATTAGTTCTCCTAGGTGCCCTTTCATGCCTATTCTCAGAGCTTAAAGTTGTGCTTATTTCCCTTTGTAATTGCCTTCTCTCCCACTCTGCTAGGTATTCCACCTTTATTTTATAACCTCCTCTTTGAAGGAACTGGGACTTTGGGAACTGTGGACTAATTAGTTTCGATGACACCCATCGCTTAAGTGACAGATATCAATGTGTTTCATTATGTCCTATACCTTAGTCCTTAATATCATGCAAGAGATCCCCAAAATATTACCCTATTAGCGAAAGGAAAGACTTTTTAGTCTTAAATCAGATCTTTCATCTTAGAATCCCAGGATTCTGTCACTCCAAAACCCAGATCAAAATTTATAGATTTAGAGAAGGGACCTTGGTAACCATAAAATCTAACCCTGTCATTTTACAGATAAATAAACTAAATTTAGACTGAAATTGAAGCCATTTCATAAACAATATGGCATAAGGAATCCATTTGGAAACCATTTTTCAAAGACTTCTTCCTTCTTTGCTTTTCTATTACTTCTCACAGAATTCATCTTAAATATGCCTAAAAAAGAAAAGCATCTGATTAAAATGTATGAATGCTGCAGAAGTATTGGTGATTTAACAATATCTGATTCCTAATTCCACTAATCTAAATCATAAATTTAGAGTTATAGGTCACCTTATAAATAGTCCAATTCCCTCCCATTTTTCAGATGAGGAAAACTGAAGTCCAGAAAAGTGAGTGACAGAGTGAAATAGTCAATATTTGAACCAGACCTCAGACTCCAATGCATTATGCTGCATCCTTGTTAATCCTCTCTTCCTGACTCAAATTATTACATATATATTTATGTTTGCTCATCATTTGTCCCTAGTAGAATGTTAGTTAATCCTTCCTCTTTAAAGTGGCTCCCTGTGATTACCTACAGGATCATAGGTTGAGCTCAATGACTTCTAATATTCTTCTAGCACTAAATCTATGATCCTTGACCTGCTGTTCAAGATTTTTCACCCTGTAAGTGCTCAATACATAACCTTAAGATCCTGAAATCTGACCCAGTTACTTACTACCCAGTGGAGCACAGCAGGTTCATTCCTAACTCTTGCCTATGTCTTTTCCCATCTATCTCCTTAAAATTCAGTTAACTTCAACTCAACAAACTTTTAATATGCAGGTTCTAATAAGCAGTTCCTGGTATATGGTAAATGTTTGTTGACCTATTGATTGAAAATACTATACTAAATAATGGTGATACCAAAATGAAAGAAGACAAAGCTTCTGTCTTCAAGGGGTTCAAAATCTAGAAGTACAGATAGAACAAGTCCACAAATCAGAATGATACAAGATAGAATGCAAAGGAGAGATCCAGATGTAATGCTATGAGAAATGTGAGGAGAAGGGCTAGGAGGTTGAGGAAGACGTCATGGATAAAATGGCACCAAAGATGGATTTATGGAAAAGAGGATTTTAATGATCAGAAATTCAAGGTGGGGAATCCATCATGGTACAAAAGAATGGGATGAATAAAGCTACAAAGGAAGGAGAATGAGAAGGTATATAGGTGAGAGTAGGAAAGACAGGTTTTCCTTGGTTTGAACTTAAAGTATGTGGAAGACTTAAGATAACAGTCGAGAGAGAAAAAGATTCGAGCCTAAACTGTGATGGGCTTTGAAGGCCAGGCAAGGTTAGCTGCTGAATCATTTCAGTGTCAGACCTATATATCACAAAAAATGACTCTGGCTAGGGGCTAAAGGAAGAATTAGAGAGGAGGGAATCTGGACCTAGGGATGCCACAGAGGAGGCTATTAAAATTGTCCAAGTAAGAACCAATGGAGTTTTTGCAATGGCAGCAGAAAGGATGGAGAGAATATAAAAGATACTGCAGTTAGGATGGCAGGGCTTAACTGACTGAAAATTGCAGATCAGGGAGAAGGAAGAGTTGTTGCAAACGTTCCCTCTTTTCCATTCTTTTTGTTTTGCTGTTCAATCACGGCTAACTCCTCTTGACCCCATTTGGGGTTTTCTTGGCACAGACACTAGAAATTTTTTCCATTTTAGGTCTAGTAAATTCTAACTATTGAGAAGTCTTTTTTCAAGCCCAAACTGAGCTCTTTTGTTTTTTCTGAACTATTGCAATTGTATTTGGTAGCTATGGATATACTGAAAAGCTAGAATGGGGATTGTGTGGTGTGGCTATAAAAAAGCAATGGATCTGAGCTTCTAGATCTGAGACCTCTGGGGATCAGAGAAGGGAAGGATCTTGCCCAGTGTTGCAGAGGGAGTTAGAATCTGGGTCAGGATTCAAATTCGTGTCTTCTGACTCCAAATGAAGTGCTGTTTTCACTCCTCCAGGGACCCATAGCGTGATGTGTCTAAGTACCAGACAGTGTATCTCTTAATTATTCTCTCATTGTCTTATTTAGTTTAGTTATATTTAGAACATCTGACATTTATATTGAGTGCTAAGGTTCATACCCATCTATTATCTCTCAGGATCCAGAGTAATAATAAGTGGTATTGAGTTCTTTATTTTAAATAAGGAAACTGAGGATTAAGGAGATTAAGTGATTTGGCTATTGCCTGCAAGTCCAACCTTCATTTTCTTATCCCAAAGAAACTATAAACTTCCTAAAGGCAGGTATTCCTTTCTCCTATGCAAGCCACAGCCCCCAGCTCAGGGTCAGGGACAAAGCAGATAGCATAGACCAAAAATTGGGCCAGGAAGGCCTTGGCTATCCAGAGAGGTCTTATTAAGATGCTGTCTATGGATGGAGGTGGGCACTATGGCCATGGGGACCTCTGGTCTCCCAGCAGCCATCACTGATGTAGCTGTTGTTACTGCTGTGACAGTGGCTAGCTGGGAGCACTGACTGGGGCCCCACAATCTGACAGCTGGTCCTGCCAAAATCTGGCAGGGATAGAAGGCAGGGAGTGGGGAGGGCAGGGGCGGTGGCTGGGTGATAGAGCGGGAGAGGAGGGGGAGGAGGACCGTGTGATCCGAGTGACATTTCCCCTTGTTTCCTTCTTCCAGACTGATAAATCGAGTTGATGTGCAGGGTTGGGGTCCAGGTCTACTCTCCAAAGTGGGGATGGGAGATGAGAGCTGCAGCGAATCTGGGAGCACCTTTGGGAAAGCCAATGGGGGGAGGGGAGCCTGCTGAGGCTGTTAGCAATTCAAATAGATTGCAGTTGAAAGGTAAAGCGTTCACAGTTTGCTGGAGTTCCCTTTGTGAGCAAACTGCTGGCAGCCAGATCTGGGTTTTGCTTTAATCTAGTGAAAAGGTGTGACCCAGACGCCCCCGGCAGTTTGGGCTCATTAAGCTGGAGGTGTGAAACGAAATGAGAAGGAAAGAATGAGATAATTCCAACCCAGTTCACTGCCAGCTCCCCAGCCTGTCCTTGTCAATGCCGGCTGCTGAAGGGATGGAGGCTCGGGAAGGCCACTGGCTGGAACCGGGAGCTGGAGAGGGCTCTGGGCTCCTCAGAGTCAGTTCTTGGTGGAAATGTAGGCTTCAGAAACGAGGCCGGGACGGGTGCCTCAGACACAGCTAAATGTTTTCTGGGACTCCCGTCTGTGAGAAAAGACCTCCTGGCTTTAGTTCTCAGGGTAGGGGGGTCAGGAGCACAGTCAGTCAACAAGCAGTGACTGAGAGTCAGGCACTATGTGAAGTGCTGGGAATGAGAAGAGAGAGCAAAAACAAGGTTTTTGCCTTCAGGGAGCTTTCATTCTAATAGGAGTCATGTGATAACAAGAGAGAACTAAAGATTTTCTCGAGCCCCTCAATCTCTCAGATCTCTCCAAAAGAGAAATTAGGAACCAAAGATAAAGAAACTTCAGCTATTTCCTTGTTTTAGGGCATCTGGAATCCAAAATTGAAGGTTCAAAAACTAACCAACTAATCTATGAAATGATATCTCCATGGAGCTTGCTCAGCATCCCTCCCCACCAGCATGGAAGCAGAACTCGCCAGACCACATAGGGCTCACAAAACCCAACCTCATACTCGTGCTCTGGTCTACTCTCCCTCTTTGCAACGTCATGGAGATCAACCAGCAGGCGGTGGAAGCTCCAACAGTGCTTTATTCTGCCAAACATCTCTGCAGGAGAGCCAAAAATGGAGGGAAAGGGGTAGGACCATGTCTAGGCTGGAAATAAAACTGAGCACGACATCCCATCCTGTCTCCTCCCAGAGCCTCAGAGAACCAACTACAAAAATTATTGCATCAGCGAGACAGCTCTTTGAATTGGTGGTACTGAGCCAGAGAACCCAAGGAACTCTGGGAGTAGGACCCATGAAAAAAGAAGATTTGGGAGGGGGAGATACTCCACTAAACCTGAAAGTATACAGGACCCACCTGGGGCTAGTTCTGTACACCTAAACCTCCTGCAGAGACTTTCTTAGGCTGCTAGTCAAGTAAATTGCCTAGTGGGAGGAGGCTGAGATGCTTTGAGTTTCAGCCCTTTAGGGCTGAATCAGTGTTAAGGTTCAAAAGAGACTCCAAAAGATTGGGGTTGCAAACCTGTGTCACAAAGTATCTCAAAAGAATTTTCAGGCTGAAAGCCATCTCCAAGTCAAGGGGCAAGGTTTATTATAATTGTAATTGAAGTGGGCTAAGTTCCCAGAAGGAGGAACCAGGAGCAAGAAGATGAATTTATAGGAAAACACAGAAAGATCCAGTTCTTCATGTCACTGATTTGCTAACTTTATAACTTAAAGGTAGAAATGAGGAGGGCTCTAGTATGCATCTCACCATTTGACTTAGAAATTGTGTTATCACTAACCAACAGATTGTTACCTGGCAGAAATGTTTGTAGTGTAATGCCGGAGAAACTGAGGCAAAATAGAGATTAGAGAGTTTTTAATATTTCATTTGAGAGGGAGAGATTGTCTGAGGCCAAAACAGGTCCATGTTGACCCCAGCAGATTGAATGGGACTTGAATCTCAAAGCATTCAGCAACAAGTGAAGAATTCCAGGGATTCTTTATAGGGCTCCAGCAATCAAGAGAGACAAGGGCCGGGGGGGGGGTGGAGAAGAGGGGGAGGTGTAGAGCACTGGTGAGTGGGAATTTTCAGTAATGGACCATAAATTCTGTTCTGACAGGTTGGGGGTGAGGACCATAAATTCTGATAAGAGGAAGGGGCTAGGAGCTACTGAGTCTGAAATAGGAGACATACTTATCTATCTCTAAATAACTTATCTAAATGTATGGCTCTATGGAATGCTAATGATCAGGGTTAATTATCTCTGTCCTAATTTATATCAGTTCTAATGGTCAGGAAGGGCTGTTGCAACCAGGGGGATTGAGGCAGAACAATTCAGGGAAACTGAAGTAGAACAATTTAGAGAAACTGAAGGAGAAAATTCAGGGAAACTGAGGTAGAAAATTCAGAGAATCAGAGGCAGAACAATTAAAGGAAACTATGGTATAACAAGTATTGAACTAGGACTATACTCTAGTATTCCTAAAGCCAGGAGACTTTAGGATCATTAACAGATTGTTAGAACAGTAGCATTTCTAAGGTCAGGGGCCTCAGGATTACTGCTATCTTTCTCCTAGAAGTTGCACCCCCTCAAGAGGGGAGGCTATCTCAATCAAAACATGAACAACAGGGGAAAATAAGGAGGGAAAGATAAATTACCAAAGATCTCAGGAAGAAGATAAATCAACAGGGGAAACATTAATGGCAGAAAGAAATATGGCTCCAGATTTGGTAAATGTGTTCAGGCATCTATGAGCAAATGCTGCAAAACAAAGGAAAATGATCCAGCACTTGAGAGAGAAGACCCTGTGGAATTTGAGACCGTGGAACTACCTCAGAACTACCATTCTTCACTGGTTTAAAAGAAAAATGAGAATTAAGAGAGCAGAATTTATGGCCTTTATCTCCTAAATAATGAGCAGAATAGAATAACTGAAACCTCACTAAAGAAACAAAAGGAAGAACAATAGATTAGGAATGAAAATACACAGACGTGAAGGACAATCTAGAAGAAGAGAAACAAAACCATATATATTTAGAGCATTCCAGGCATGGGGGAGGGCAGCCAGTGAAAATGACTGGAGCTGAGAAATGGAATATTGTGAATATTGTGTGTGAGGATCAGTAAGCAGGACAGAGTGGCTGAATCATACAGTGTAGAGTGGGGAATAAAAGTGTGTAAGAAGACTGAAAAAGTAGGAAGGAGCCAAGCTGTGAAGGACTTTGAACCCCAGATTTTCTATTTGTCCCCAAAAGCACTAGGGAATCACAAAAGTTGATTGAGTAGTGACATCAGACCTGCTCTTTAAGAAAATCTCTTTAGCATCTAAGTAGAAGATGGATTGGGTTTAGAATATGTGAAAATGGATTAATTAATGACTTTACTAACCACCTTGATTTGCTTGAGCTCCCTCACTATGCAGTGGTGGCTGGATTGACCTGGGAATCAGAATTATCCAACTGGGAGACAGACTGATCATCCCTCAGGTTGGACATGGCAAAAATCCTTTGAACCTGGAATCTCATCTGCTTTGCCAGCGGCCATAGAACCCATTTAAACTGGTTCAGTCTGACCCCCAACAATTAAGGAGTATCTGGAGACCTCCCATTCTAACCCAATTTCCTATACCAGAGGGTGTCTTGAAATCTCTAAGAATAGCCCAGCCCACTGGCCAAAGCCACAATGTGATCATTTACCACTCCAGATTTGCAATTTTTGTTTTTATAATCCCAGCTGCTGAACCCTACCTCAAGCTCAGTTCTAACTGTAGTTCTCCTCCCAATTGCTAAAATCCTACTACAGTTCTCACCTCTTCATTTTTGCTTTGATTTTCATTCATTAAAAACTCTCTTGGGAAAGTGGGTCTGGCTGAGACAGAGTGTTGTGCCACAGTTTCCTTTTACTGATCTGCTTCAGTTTCCTTAAATTGTTCTGCCTCAGTTTCCTTGAATTGTCATGCCTCAGTTTCCTTGATTTGTTCTACCTCAGTTCCCCCTATTGCAACCCTACTTCCTGACCATTAGGACTGAGATAATTAGGGCTGGGAACCCTGACCAAGAGCATTCCATAGAGCCATAAATTGCAAATAAGTTACTTAGAGATATGTAAGCATATCTCTTGTTCCAGACTTTCTGTCTCTAGGTTGATTACCTCCTTCACTCCCAATTTATCCGAATTATGACCCTCACCCTCCAACCTGTCAGAACCGAACTCAAGGTCCATTCCTGGAAATTCCTGCTCACCAATGTTAAGACTTCACCCCTTGCTTTTGTCTTCTCTGATTGCTAGAGCCATATAAAAATCCTTGGAATCTCACATTCAATACTTAATTCTTTGAGATGAAAGTCTAATTCAGTCCTGGGAGCAGAATGGATTCTCTTCTATCCCCAGATAATCTCTCCCTTTCCAAAACTCAAATAAAATATTTAAAATTCTCTAATCTCTATCTTGCCTCAGTTTCTTCGGCATTACAAGACGCCAGTGATGCTGGATCAGAGATGAGAAAGCTGTCACTTTTGTCAGCCAAGGTCACATCTCTGACTTCCTAAATGGATGGGTGAACTTTCAAAGGTGAGAGATGCAGGAAAAGTTTTCCTTTGAGATAGTGGGGCTTTGGTGAAGTGAGCCCTAGATAGAAAACGAGGAAACCTGAATTGGAATACTGCTTGGAAACTTGCTAATATCTTTCTAAACCTTCATTATTTAGGTTTGTTTGTTTTAAATCAAGCAAATTGCTCAATCAACAATGAAGTACATTTATTAAGTACTTACTATATACTAAGTGCAAATTTATTATAAAGAATGTTTATTTTGTAAATCTTGAAGGATATGGAAATATGCACTATTATAATATTCTAAAGGGATCATTTCACAAACAGAATATTTGGCTTTTTCTCCAACTCAAAACTAGGTGTTTTTCCCCTGGCTGTGCCCTATGCCTGTCTCCCTTATCACCTCTGCATTCCAACTTTCTTCAAGTCTTATCTAAAATCCAACTTTCTACAAGAAGCATCTTGATCGTTCTTAATGGTAATGGCTTGCCCTCTTGAGATTATGTCTAATTTATCCTGCCTAAATCTTATTTTTTCATAGTTGTTTCACTGCTACCTTCTTTCCTGCTTTCTACATTAGACCATGAGCTTCTTGAGAATAGGGATTGCCTTTCTTTGAATCCCCAGCACTTAGAAGAGTGTCTGGCACATAGTAGGTACCTGTATTGACTTAAACTAGAGGTGCAAAAACTGGCTGCTGTGTTCCTAGGGAAATGGAGTCCCAGGAAGTTCCTCCATGACCCAAATGACTCTGGATCAAGACAATTGTGGGAAATAAAATCAGCCAGGTTTCATACAATTACATGGTATGAAAAACAACTTAAAAGAAGCTTCTTATCTATAATCCTTTATGTACTCCATGTTTGTTAAAGACAATAGTTGCATGTGTCATAGCTTTAGTCATCTGGCTCTCCTAAAGCTTTTCCGATCAAAATGGCCCCCGAACTTGGAGCAAATGGCAAATGCACTCTTTCCTCCTCTTGGATTTAATTTTGTGAAGAAGCCATCGAAAGAGGAGATCATGAAGCACTATATCCCAGAAAGTCCCTGACTTCTAGAGATTATAAGAGCATGTTAGAAATGTAAGTCTTAGAGAAGCTGGTTGGAACTGGGGATAAAGTTGCATTTATCTGGGAGTGGATTTGGATATGTTTTTCTATTACTTTGCTTTGTTCTTCAGGCCCAATTAAATATTTTACTATTTCAATGTATTAGCCTACCTTGTCTGTTAAGTAGAGTGTAAAATAAATTTATTTATATATTTATTTTATTATGATTTTTAATGGATTGATACATTCATTCTGACACATCAGTCATTTCCCAATATCTTTCAAAGTACTTTCCTATTTAAAAGAGGTAAGCAAAACCAACTCAATAGTGTATGGTTCATGTGTTTTTTCTATTTTTTGTAGTTTACTGCTAATAATACTATTAATAATCTTCCTAATTTGGAATTAACATTGTCTATTGTATTTGACTTCAGCTTTATTGTACTTTTGTGTTTCTTCATTTACAGTCGTCATAGCCATGAAATATACATTTTTGTCTTCCTTCACTCTATATCAGTTCATACAACTCTTCCATGTTTTAAAAAAAAATCTCCACATTCCTTGTTTCTTAAAATACAGAAAAAATTCCATTACATTTATAGCCACAATTTAGTTAGGTATTCTTCATTTGTCAAGTACATAATTTGTTTCTAGCTTTTTCCTTTTGCAAAGTGTAGATATAAATATTTTAATATGTACAAAACTATTTTTTTCTGTCATTAACTTCCTTGAAGCATGTGCCCAGTAGTCAGATTATTGGATGGACAACAGTATGGACAATTCAGTAACTTTTGTCACATAATTCCAAATTCTTCTCCAGAATAGTTTCCAGACTAAGACAATTCCAAAAGACTTAAGATGAAAAATGCTATCCACCTCCAGAGAAAGAATTAATGGAGTTTTAATATAGAATGAAGCATATTTTTAAAAAAACAATAACTTTTAACATTTTTTCTTGTTTCTTTGTTTTTTGGTTGGTGTTTTCCTTTATAACATTATTGATATGGAAATACATTTTTGCAAGACTGCATATATATAACATATAATAAATCACTTGCCTTCTCAGTGAGGGGGGAGGGAAAGGAAAGAGAAGAGGATTTGGAACTTATTTAAAAAAACAAAAGTTAAATTCTTTTACATATAATAGGGGAAAAAATAAAATATTAAACAAAATGGTCAGACTAATTCTTGAATTGCTTTATTGTCAAGGAATGAATATGCCTGTTTCCCCACAGCTCCATTAACAGCAGATTTTTTCATCTTTTATTATTTTTTTCAATTTTATGGGTATGAGGTGATGCTGTAAGAGTTATTTTAATTTGCATTTCTCTAATTATTAGTGATTTGGAGCACTTTTTAAAAATGGCTGACAGTTATGGGGGTCGTTTCCAGGATTAAAAGGGATTTGCTGAAATGGGCCCTTTTGTTTGCCATATGGAAGGACAGTATTCATGGTTTCTAGAAGGCAGAAGCAACAAAGGGAATGTACTAGGGCAGTATAGCAACCACTTCAGGACCAAAGCAAAGTAGGACCTTTCATGTGGAGAGTTAGGGATAACCTCCAAGGCCTAATCAGGGAGGATATCACTAGGTCATGGCAGGAAGGAGTCTGACGGTCTCCTCAGAAGCTACTCTCAGGATCCAGTACATACCTCAAAGGACCACAGACCTAAGGCTGGGATGGACTTCAGAGGCTCATTTCTCATTTGGCAAATGAGCAAACTGAGGTCCAGGGAGACTGAATGACTTTTCCAAACATTTGAACCCAGGTTTTTTGATGCCAGAGACAATGCTCCCTGTCATGGACCATTCTTCCTCCTATACAGGATGCTCTTGGGAGGATTCCTGGATCTATCTTCACTTCAGGATTCAGGGCAGCTCAGGGAACAAAAGAAGTTTCAAGGTCAAGGGTAGCTTAGCTATTTCATAGGGAGAAATGTGGGCCTTTCCGATGGGGAATTCTGTTTCTTCACCTCTGAGATCACAGATTGGCTGGGAAACTCAGTCTCTAGCATAGAACCTTTTAGATACAGGAGGATATGGGGGAAGGGGATACACATTTCTAAACAGAGACAGAAGGAAGGAAGATTGGAGCCTGGGAAGAAAGGTTTGTGTGTGAGTAGGATATGGACAACTTTTCTGGGTGAAGAAAGACTAGAATACAACATACTATCACCATAATTTACATTTTTTTTTCTAGGAAATTGTTCATATCCTTTGAATGCCCATTAGTCTTATTTCCTATTGATTTAGGACTTCAGATATTTATTGATGGTCTTTGATAAGACATAATTTTCCTAACTTCTGCCCTTTTTTCTAATTCATAATTTTTAAAATAAAAGTTTATCAAATCTTATTTAAGCAAAATAATAATTTTTGTTCTTTTACAGGATTCTTCTATTTGATGGTTGCTTATGAGTTGTTTTTTTCCCTATCCAAAATTGTAAAAGAGATAATATCCCATTCTCCTTTAATTTTTCATGATACATAAAAACACACATATAATATACATGTATATACACATATGCATATGCAAATAGATATATATGTGCATGTGTGTACATATGTGCATGTACAAATAAATACATACACACATATATGCACATACATTTACACGACTATATACTTGGAATTTATTGTGCTACATTAGGTAAGATGCTGCTCTAAATCTATTTTCCACCCAATAGTAGAGCTAAATTCAAATGGCCTTCAGAAATTTTCAGAAAACTGAATGGAGACTTGAGCTAAATAAGAGTATATTATAGTCATTTTTAATACTCCCACATTATACCTAAACCAATCTAAATCTATAGTTGAGAAATGTGTTTAATTTGTGAGAGCCCCCACAGAATGTCGATGGAGTTTGGATCAAACAAAGGCTTTCTGCAGAGAGCTATGAAAGGTTATTTCTCCCTCCACAAGGTTTGGCAGTTGCTTATTCAATATAATGCCAGCTATAAACCGAGCATTTATTAAGTGCCCAATGTTTAATCTAGGTAGGAAACAGGCAAGAAGGTAAAAAAGCAGAATAATATAGTTGGGGGGGAGAACTTTAACACACAGAAGGCCTGTGTTTCTGGCTGTATCTTATAATGAATGTATAATTCTTGACATAGCTCTCTAGCTCTATTTTCCTTATCTTAAAAAAGTGGAGTACGGCAATGAAATGATGCTATATATAAAATACCATCCCTGGGGTCAGGGCCTTCGTTTAAATGCGGCCTCAGACACTTACCACTTACTAGTTGTGTGAGCAAGCCCCGATTGAAAAAGAAAAACAAAAAGATACTGTCTCACCTACCTCAAAGAGGTATTATGAGCAAAGCACTTTTCAAATTTTAAAGGTTATAGAACGTGAATTTAAAAAGGAAATGTCATGTTCTGAAAATAAAAAGTTATGTATATATATGGAATTTAATTCTTGGTTTCAAAGAACTTATGATACATATACATATATACAGTATGTGTATATATATATATATGTGTGTGTTTGTATGTATTCATACGCACATAAATACAAATACCTGCATACATAACACATAGCACACACACACACACACACACATTGTCATTTGGCTAACTGGTTAAGATGAAACTCACTGGGAGGGGTCCTGACAGATACACTTTAGCATCGTAGACCCCCAGGACATCTGCCACAGATGATCTCTAGGGATCCCGTTTTAAGACTAGCCCTGGGGTGGTACATGCAAATTGATGAATAGATGTATGGATCCTGGTTGAGAATTTTAATTTCAAACTTTAAAATAAACCAATAATTTACACATACAGTAGTAATAAGTTTTACTCACAGTTAAAAAATTCTTTTTTTATTCCATCCTTGAAAGAAATGAAGCAAACTAATGCTACACATGATACACATGAGATATAATATATAACATACCTGATACATAGTCTATTGTCTTCCCTTATTTACTTTGTTTATTCTTAATAACTCGTTTGTGCAAATCTGTTTATGTCTCCTCCTAGATTATAAGTTCCTTGAGGGCCGATGACCTTTTGACTTTTTGTATCCTTAGCACTCAGTCCAGTGCTGATGCACACAGTAGGTGTTTAATTGTTGTTTGTGCTGGTGCACACAGTAGGTGTTTAATTGTTGTTTGTCCTGCATTCTCAAAGAGAATTGAGTGAAATGGATTTGAGTGAAGGAGGGCAATCAAGCGCAAAGTCACCGTTTTCTATAGGACCACACGGATCCAGCGCCAAGGTAAAGATCAGGAGGAATGCAGTAGGTGCTTAATAAATGTTTACATGAATATAAAGTATAGAAACAAAAACATGCATACACACATATACACATACACATTAAAAACTACTTGGAGAGGCCTAACTCGGGTTGTCCAAAGGCCCGCTTTTTGGACTCAGAGGCAGCCTGAGAGGAGTGAACAATGACGTTATATTTTTGAGTTATATGCATGTATATACATGTATTATAAACATCACTATCCTTCCATTCATCTTTTTATCCTATCCATCACTCCTTCCATCCATCCACTTATTTTTCTATCCATCTATCCTGTTTCTCTCGCTCTCTCTCTATCCAGCCATCCTTCCACTTATCCAGCCATCTCCCGGTAGTTCTTAAGGCAGGAGCAGGGCACGGGCTTCACTGGAAGCTTAGGAAGTCAGAGGGAGTCAGAGACCTGAGTTCAAATCCCGGCTCTATCACGACTTTGTGTATGTCACGGACCCTCGGGGCATCTTAGTTTCCCCATCTGTAAAATGGGCTGCCGTTGTTTGCTCTTCACGCTTGAGGAGGACCAGAATGATGTCATGTCGGGCCAATGGCCGGTGTGTCCAGCGGCGCATGCTCCGTTCTGGGAGCCACAGGTGAGAGCCGGAGCCAGGTGGGTACCAGAGGTGGAGGGCCGCCCTTCCCTCCCCTCCTTGGAGTCTCAGTTTCCCCTCACGTTAAATAAGAGGCCCGGCCCCAGCATTCCCTGGCAAAAAGACGGAGCGGACGTTTCCGCAGCGGAACCTCAGGAGCCGGGCGCCCGGGGCGCGGGGAACGAGTTTTTGGACGCACGCGCACTCGCCCTCGCCCAGGTGAGGGTCCCGCCAGGACTTCCCGGCGCCCAGTCCCTGGCCGGCCGGGGCGTGACGTCAGGGCCCGCTGCGTACCCCGCCCCTCGGCGGCCGAACGTAACGTGCTTCTCTGTTTAGCAGCCGAGGAGCGGCGGCGACGGCGGGGACTGCAGGTGAGGCGGGTCTGCGCAGCCGCGGGCTGGGGCGTCTCGGGACAGGAAGAGGGACGGGGAATGGCGGGGCTCGCGCCCCAAGGACGCTTCCTGTTCCGCCTGACCTTCCGCGGGGTTGGAAGGAGGTGCTTTTTTTCGACTTAGCGTGGACTGTTCTCAAGCAAACCGCGCGGGGTTCTTAGAAAAAGCCCTGGCTTTGGAGCTAGCGGAGCCGGGTTTGAATTCTCCCTTGTTGCGAATTAGGCTTATGACCTTTGAGCTTTCGCTTCTTCTGCCTGGGCTTCAGTTTACCCATCTGTAAAATGGATTGACACCCCCTTCCTCCCCCCGCCCCCTCGCCAGAGGATTCCAGAAATACTTCTTTCTTTGCTATTTTGTTATATTTTCTCTCCTATCATCTATCCAGCCCTCACCTCTCTTTAGAACTTCTTGCACGCTTCCTCCGGAGGACAGGCAGCTCAAGTTCAATTCAGTAGAGAAATAGACACGTTTCCTCTCTAACCCCACCCCCTCCTAAAACTCTCCCTCTTTCTATTGAAGGTGCCATCCTCCCCCCAGCCACTAGTTTCACTTTCTGGGAACCATCCTGTGCACAGGGGGGCTCCTCACCCGGGGTCCATAGACCCCACAGATTTTAGAGGGTTCTGAACTTGGATAGGAAAACCCCCCCACGGATGAAGGAATAAAGCATTTATTAATCTCTTACTGTACGCTACGCGTCTTGTTAATTACCGGAGATACAATGAAACAACCTTGCTCTGGGGGAGTTTACAGTCTAACTGGGGAGACAGCACGTGGAAGGTCCCAGCGGGAGGTCCCTTGGCTTTAGCGGGCTTCCTCTGAGGGGGGTTTACACTCCCTCTCTCCTGTTTGGCAGATTGTGGGATTAGGATTTTAGTGGCGGGATCCTCCCAGGATACTTTATTTTGTCTAATCTCTTTCATAATAATGTAGGTTTTATTGTATGTATGGAAAGCATTGTCCATAGACCTCTATCTAGATCTGTGACACAAGAAGAACCCTAGATGGGACCCATCCAATCCATCGCCAAGTCGAGCACTTAACCCATCTCTCAGCTGAGCTCTGAGGCCTTGGCCAAACTAAGTAATTAAATCAGCTGTTCCCCAGTCTCCTCCTCTGCAAGTTGTAGGGGTTGGACTGCGTGCTCTCAACTCCAAACCAGGGTCCTCTTATTTCCTTTGTTCTTTTCTGTTCGCTCCATCTAGACCAGAGGTCCCAAACTTTTTAAATGGGGGCCAGTTCGCTGTCCCTCAGACTGGGAGGGCCGACATTCTGTCTCCGCCCTCTCAGCCCATTTGCCATAACCAGGCAGGAAGTTTGAGAACCCCGGATCCAGAAGGTCATGACCCCATCCATTCCTGGATCATTTCTGATCCATTCCTGAAATTATGAAAATAACTTCTGAGGAATGACCCTGACCACGCCATCCCCCCTCAAGTATATTCTGTGGTTCCCCATTGCCCACTTGCCTATAGGATGAAATACAAATCTTATACCGTTTAAAGCCCTTCATAATCCATTTTTAGGCTACTTTTCGTTTCTATTTCAGTTTATTCCCCTTCAGACAAACTACCTTCTAACTAACCTGGCTTATTTTCTCTTCCACTTTTGACAGGTTGTATACCTTGCTTGGAACGTGTCCCTCCTCCCTTCAATCTCTTCCTCTTTTCCCCTCAGGACTTAGCCTGTGGTGCCACTTTCTACCATAAGGGAATCCTTCCCGACCCCCTGTGGCTCTTAGTCCTCTTTCTCAGACCGCCATGTAGACACCTTCCTCCGGCTTCCATCACTTCCACCCTGTACCACTCCTCAGTGGGATCTAGGGCTCTTCAGACAACTTTTTCGTTTTCTCTTTACGGCTTCAGTGCCTGACATAGAATCCTTACACATAGAGGGTATTTAATAAATCTTTGTTGGATGGATTTAGGAAGTCATTGAGTTTAATCTCTTAGAAAAGGAAACTGAGATCCAGTGATTTGCAAAAAAAATCATTCAAATGGTGCGTGCCAAAATCAGGACTGGATTCCTATCAGCTGATTCTTTTTTGTCTTTTATTCTTCCTGCTACCCTGTGCTGGCCTCGCATCCAAACTATCTTGTTATTAAAGATCTCCATACTTTCCCACAGAATTTTATTTCATGGTTCCCTCCTCCATTAGAAAGTTTTTCCTGATAACTAAGTTAAATATTTCTTTTAATAATTTAGGGAAGGACAGCTGGGTGGCGCAGTGGATAGAGCACCGGCCCTGAAATCGGGAGGACCTGAGTTCAAATGTGTCTCAGACACTTAACATTTCCTGGCTGTGTGACCCTGGGCAAGTCACTTAACCCCAATTGTCCCAGCGATAATAATAATAATAATAATTTAGGGATATTTCTTCCAAGTTATATCCTCTACTGAGACAGAAGAGCTGGTAAACAACCCTTTCCTAATGAATCCCTCACCTGGAACTTTAGAGATGGAATTTAGCAAGTCCAAGCTAGTCATTTTGAATGCCCATCTCCAAGCTGCCAGAAGTCAAATCCTATCTAAGGTTTGACTCATTTGCCAGGTAGAGAAACAAACAGGGCTCTGGTAAGTGACTTCACCAATCACAAGGCTGGATGTGGATAGAGCGCTCAGCCTAAAGTAAAAAGCAGTGAGTTCCAATCCAGTCTCAGACACTTAAGTAAGTTTGATTTTGGACAAGTAACTTAATGTCAGTCTGCCTCATGTCCTTAACTGAAAATTGGGATGATCAGCATTGTTGTGAGTATCAAATGAGATATTTTAAGTACTTAGTGCATAGTAGGTGCTACATAAATATTAGTTATTTCTACAACTACCACTACTACTCCTAGGAAAAATGCCAGTATCTAAGTCCTGATCTTCTGCCTACAAATACATCGGTATTTATGCTGTACTATTGTGTGCATGGTGTGCATCCACTGGCCTTTTCTTTTCTCATTTTCTAGATTAGGAAATCCATGACTCCCATAGGGTAGTAGAAAGGGCATTATTTATGAAGTCAAAGGGCCTGGGTTTGCATCCTCCCACCTTCAAAATTTTCTACCTGCACAACTTTAGAAAACACTTCAATTTCCTGATCCTTAGTCTCTTCATCTGCAAAAGGGAGGGATCAGTGTTTCCCAAAGTGTGGTACTTGTACCCCCAGGGGTACAGGAAGAGTTTGGTGGGGTACGTACTGCACCGGGCTTAGCTTCGCCTAATTCTATGATCTCACGAGTCAAGTCAAGATATTCTTGTGAGGTGTGAGATGGTCCTGTGTGACACGGCGTGAATATACCGCACACTTTAATAGTTAGTGGCTTCTCCAGGCGCCTGTGTATTTTTAGCTTTTGTGCCATTTTTCTTATAGGAAAGGTTTGTTACGTGCTTTACTAAGTCCCACTGATTTTGATTATTTTTGTATAGAAGGATGAAATTGTGCTGAGATAACAGATCGTCATAAGTTGGTTCCCTGGTTGTTAATTTTAATCTGAGATGCGGCTCCACGTCCTTTTTTCAACTTAATGTCTACAAATGCTGAAAAAGCAACTTCACATAAATATGAAGTTGGAAAAGGCAAGATGTATTTCAGAACTTTTTCTGTTAAAACAGGATACACATGTTGCATTTGTAACCAGAATGATGTTAAAGTACACTCCTTATATTTATTTTTCAAGAATCCGTCTAAAGCCAATTCCAACAATTGTTTTTCTTCCGCGTGTGACAATCTTCTGGTTTTGTCCTTCTAGCATGGATTTATATTTTATTATGAATAATTTTATTTTTCATTTATTATTAGTTTGTATATGTACCAAAAAAAGAAAAAATAAATATATTTTGATATTAAAATACATCCTTTTTTTGACAAGGGGTACTCAGCATTACAGAAATTATAGAAGGGATACACATATGTCAAAAGTTTGGGATACACTGTGCTAGAGGATCCCTGAAGCCCCTTCCAGGTCTATATCTGTAATCCTATACTCTCGGGGCTATAATTTCAGGATGCTTCTTTGGAACTTCTCCATCAAGCAAAATTTAATTTATATTTCAGGAACTTTATAAATGTGTTCTATATTTAGATCAACTTTTTGGGTTGTCTATCTAACAGTATTATAGTCTAACATTAAACATTCATCATCCACTTGATTTTTATTGTGTGAATAATTAGGCCAATTTTTTGAACAATTGTACACTGCAGTTAGAAAGTACTATTGTTGTGGGATTTTGTATATTTGTATATAAAAATGTATTTCATGGCTTCTCTTGAGAGCAGAGGAGAGGGAAAGATTTTTGAACTTTAAAAAAATGTAGAGGCCACCTAGTCAATCCCCCTTATTTTATAAATCAGGAAACTGAGGATCGCAAAAGCAATTTCCCCATGGTCAAACAGGGAGTGACCATAACTGGAATTAGTGGATTGGTGCATTAAGTTGGTGGTCCTGAATTAAGCCAAACACAAAGCTTTAAACTATTTGGTCAATAGAAACAGCATTATTTTACTTCCTTAATGGTGAGCTGATTAGCAATGATTGGGTTTCAAATGTGTTTTTCCTCTTGATTTTCTACACATCCCTTGTAGTGACTATAAGTGCTGTGTAGATGTCTGTTACTTAAAAATAAAATTTTAACCTTCCCCCAGCAGATACCAGGCTGATAGTAATATCTGGCTGCTATAGTAACAGTACCAAAAAAAAAAAATCTCATCACTATGTAAATAGGATGTAATTGAGGGGAAACATTCTTGAGGTCCATTTTAAATATGTATTTGGTTGAAGTTTGGGTGTGGTATCAAGTAAATCTGGTGTCTTTCCATTCATTTAGAAACCATTCTATTTTTGTTGGAAGGTATTATTAGCAAACAACATGCATTTGTCTATTTTCATTAGCATATTCAGGCATTTCTAACTTGCTTCAATTTTATTGAGTCGTTCCCCTTCACCCCCATCCTCCAGATGGATAGCTGGCACCTTGAGCAAAGGCTATCAAAAACAAGATATCACGAGAGACTTTGAGGACTTAGTTCAGATGCCACCTCATCAAGCTTTTTCTGATTTCCCCAGGTGCTAGTGCTCTCCCCACTCCTTTGTAAAATTTTTATCCCAAGTAGATTATAAGCTGTCTGAAGGCAGGGACTGTTTTCTTGTTGTTGTGTTTCCAGTGTCTAGCACCTATGTTTTGCACCTAGTTAGTAAGCACTTAATAAATGTTTGTTTGATCAGTTTTCTCTGAGGAATTTTTTTTTTAAATAGGTTTAAGCTAAGACAGAGTAGAATTTAATACAAGAAAGAGGTGTTTTTTTTTTTTTTTTAACTTTCATAATATTTTTACTTAAGTAGGTTATAGTACTACTTAGTAGCACTAAGGAAGGCAATAGACCTTGACCTTGTTGTTTAGGTATTTACTAAGAAGCATGATTACACAGCATTACTGGACTTTGAATCAGGAAGAGTTGTGATTGAATCTTCTTACAAATGTGTTGTATGACCCTTTTCAGACTCAGTTTCTTCCCCTTTAAAATGAGAATGATGATAATAGTACTTTCCTCCTAGGGTTATTCCTGTGATCAAATGAGGTAACATATGATATGTCTTTCTAACCTTGAAGTGATACATGAAAGCAAGCTGTTATTATTTACTTTCCTGAGACTCTTTGTGGATTCCTTCTAGTCCTCTGACAGGAGAATGAATGAGGTTTGCATTCTCAGAGAACTCAAAAGAGTAGTCTGAATAGGTAGTTGGTTCATTCAGAATAAGGAGTGACAATAAAGTTTAAAATATCATTTGCTATCTTTCATATATGAAGATGATGTTACTAAACATCTACCCTCTCGCCCAATCCCTTTACTGACCAAATGTTCACATTTGTTAGAACAACTGTTCCAGCAACAGGACTTACATCCTTGAAGTGAGAAAAACGGACTCCACATGGAGGGCTTCAAAGATGACAGTTTGAAGTTAATTCTTTGATGTTCCTGATCTCACTGATGCTGGTGCTCCCTCCCAACAGTGTAGATTACAACACATCCTCGCCTTCTCATCACGCTGCTCTCTGCTCCTTGTTCTTCAGTAAATCCTCCCCAGGGAATCCATCAGCACGCTCTGGGAACACAGGCCATCCTTTGGCTAGCCTTTGCGCTTACTATGTGACAAGCTCACCTTGTTTTATAGTGTATAATTCTCTGATAGCTTCTTTACTCTTCTGAGCAATTCTTAGTCAATAATATGTTGTAGCCCATTAAAGCCCACTGTGCACTAGTCCCTTGCCCCTTGGATGACTCTCAGTTTTAATTCTTTGGAGGGCATAGTATTCCATGATCCTTAGTCATAGAGCATCATCAGGAGAATATTGATGTTGAAAGATGAGCCTTTGTTTCAAGGAGAAGCTTAGAGTCATTAAAAGCACTATAAAATTTCCAAAAGCCAATCTACTCTGTCCTCTTGCTCTTTACATTTATCCCAGTTCATGATCCATTTTCAGTGGCTATCCAAAATATGTTTTCTAATAGATTGACTTTTGGGGCTGTCTATCCAACATGCTTTAACATTAGGCATTCATCATCCACTTGTTTTTTATTGTGTGAATAGTTAAATCAATTCCTTTTTGAACAGTTGTGCACCCCATTTAAAAAGTTCTATTGTTGTGGGGCTTTGTGTAATCAGTACAGTAGCATTTCTGTCAATTAGCTACTTGTAAAGATGCCATTTGCTGTAAAATACTATTTGTGAAAACTTGCCTGTTCACTTATATTATCATATCTTCATAAATGTGTGTAAATTATTTTCATACAGATTTTATAGAGATAGGAAAGTAGTTATTTGGGTTGGTATTTACTTACACATTCTCAGTTGCCTTTTTGGATAGTAATAAGAACTAGTTTTTTTCCCCAAGAAATCTGGTATCCTATCTTGAGGATTGTTCTCTTAAATCCCTCAAAATTATGTCATCTCCTCCATAGATTTCCTCTGTGTATACTTACTTAGTCTTGTCCATCTGCCCTTCTGCCTTTGTTTTCTTTAGTTTTGTTTCTGCTTCCTCATATAAAACCCATGAGACTTTGATCTTAGAATCCAAATGTAGTATCCCTTGGCTTCTTTCCAACTTTATCCTTAAATTCCCTCAGATTGATATAACTTGGGTGGGTATCTTGCCAAGTTTTCTTTAAACTTTTTTTTCCTTCACTGCTTGCTGTTTTATAAGATTATATTGCTCATAATCTTTAACCATCTTCTGCAAGATCTTACAAATGAGTTTATAATAGAAAATGATGTTTCTCTTAACTGCTATTTCTTTCTACATAGCAAGTCGAGGTATTAGCTGGCTAAAGCATTTACTTGGTACTTTTGGTCTTCTCATTGTGGCAACTGAGCTAAACTTCCTTAGGAAAAAAATGAATCTGCACAATAGTATTTTTTCATTCCACATATTTCAACATCAGTAACATATTTAAATAGTTCAGGTTAAAGTCACCTTAGTTATGTATCATATTTATTCTTTTTTTTTTTTTTTTTGGTATTGATTTTAGTCAAATAAATATTTTTTAAAGCATCTACTATATACTAGGCACTGTGCTAAATGTTGCAGATCTTGCAGATCCAAATTAGAAAAAAAGAAAGTCCTCAAAGAATTTACACAATTTTTTTTTTTTGATGGGATAGATAATACATAAAAAGAACCTGAAAAGATGGGGCTGGGAGAAGGCATCTGACACAAGGCCATGGTGGAGTAATCAGTATTAAGAAGTCCCAAAGAAGTGCAGCCAAGTGAAAAATGAAATGTCTGAGCTGAGCTTCCTCCTTAAATAGAGGTTTGGAGTTCATGGCTGTACCTTCAATCAGAGAGGTAGAAAATAGTGATAAAGTGGAGTCCCAAAGCTGGTGATATTTTCCTAATAATGAGCTTCCTGCAGCATGGTAGAGAAATCCCTTGAGAAGTCCCAAAGTAGTACAGCCAGGTGAGAAAAGATAAAAAAATTTCATCTTGCGCTATCAAAATAATAGTCTAATTCTGCAAAGCTGATTTGTAATAACTGCTATATTAGTAACAAGTTGATTACTCTCTACTGAAAAACAATTTAATCTTTTTGTGATGGTTGTTCATGGATTGACATGGACAAAAAATTGATCAACCAGTGGCCATGGATGATTAGTCTCTGGGTTATTAGCCAGGCTTGGAAAACTAATATAACTTGTTGGACCACCATATAGAACCTGCCAAAGAATGTGTTCCATTGATGTAGCATTTGAGAAGCTAGGGTCATCTGCACACTATTAGGAGACATTGGACCAGGATTTTATGAAGTTGTTTGTATTGCTCTGCCAACTCGATAGATTGACCAGTCCATTATGTATCATAGGTCCAGTTTTGTTTTTCCTCTTAGAGAAATTATTATTGCTAACCATTGATTTGGGGAAATCAAAATCCTCATTTCAAAGTTTAGTCTCTGAAGGTTGAATTAATTTTCCCCCAAATTTGTGAAATTTAGAGAAAATAATATAATCAAAGTTATATTCCTTCAATCCCTCATTGTAATATTAATTTTTTCTCATTACTTGTTAACTAATCAGAATTGATTGCCAGCCTTGAGAGCACCCACTTTTCCAACAGCATATAAATTGTGAGCCCACTCCTATGATGGGTCTTTGGCATTCAAGAGTGTCATTGACCCTTATAGTAATAAAATGAGTGATTACCCAGAAATTATGTCTCTCCAATTTTTTAAATGTTACACCTCTCTGAATTGTTAGCTTACTTCTTTAATCATGGATTTCACTGAATGTTCCAGAGCTTGCGATTCAGGTTAGCATAACGTCCACAAGAAACAACATCAAGACTAAATCACCATCTATAAAGAACCCCTCTTCCACTTAGAATTTGAGTATGGAATCTGAACTCATTGCCTTTCCCTCCCAGACCTCCCTTCTTCCTAACTTTTCTACTGCTAGCAAATGTACCACCATCCTCCCAGTCCTTTGGCTGAATTCTTCTTTCACTCTTATTCTCTGGATTCTTTTCAACCGTCATAACATTTCTCATACCTGAAGTAACACAGTAGCCTGGTGTTGGTCTCCCACCATAATTCTCTCCTATAATTCAGTAATAACTCAGCTAGCTATCAACCTATTTTCCTAAAGTGCAGATCAAGCCATATCCCCCTGTACAATAAATTTCAGTAGACTCACTGTGCCTTCAGGATCAGATATAAAATTTTCTTATCCCTTGATAATCTAATCCCTTTGTACTTTTGTGCTTTTTTAAGTTTCCCATGTACTCTTTGACCTAATTTTGCTCTCTTTGCTCTTCTTACTGTTCTTCCTATATGATCTTTATCTCTCCACTCTATGCATTTTTCCTTGCTATACTCCATGACTGGAATGCTCTCCTTTTTTTATTCATTTTTTTGCTTCCCTAAATTTCTTTCAGTCCTCAATTAATATCCCATCTTCTGCAAGAAGCCTTTCCTTAATGCTTGTGTCTTCCCTGAGATTATTTCCAGTTTATCTTATCTATGTCATGTTACTATAAAGAGCTCTTTGCGCTGTCTTCCCCATTTGATTAAACTTTTGGGGAGATGAAACTTTTGTCTTTTTGCTTTCTTTGTATCTCCATTTCAGTGGCACACATCTTTAGTGAGCATACCTTCTCTGTTCTATATCTTACTTGATGTAAATAATCTGAGAGGCATTGAACAGTTATTTCTGTTTCATTTTTCAGAGAATCTTTTATAATTTTAAAATGTACATGAAAGATTGCCATTAGGAAAGTATTTTTACTCCAACAGAGTCAATTGGATTTCTTTTTTTTTTTTTTTTGGAACAAAAAATAAACAGAGTAGAATCTTGTATTCTCTGAAAGTTGCCCTGTCTCTTCCTATTTATTTGCCATCAAAGAATTATGTGTGTAGATCTATCTTCCTAAAGATGAGAAAGTAAGCATATGGATTGAGAGTTATTAATTTCTAGTCATCTTTTGAGGGAATGATAATCTGTGGGAGTGGTTTCCAATCTTTTGGTATTTTCCCCTTTCTGAGAAGTCTTAAAAAATGATCCTTCAGTGTTTTTAAGATTAAAAACCTTAGCATGGATTTCCTCTAAGAGTTCTTATTCTCAAGTGGTTCTGGTCTGGCTAAGTTTTTTGACTGTCACTCTAATTTTGACTTTAAATTTCTTTTGTTGGAAAGTTGGTGATTTTATGTCCATTAATAATTATGAATATATTATTAAATTTGTGCCATTTTCCACCAATTTGTTTCTTACCTTCTGGTTTTATTTTTGAATGCTTTGGGGAAGATGTGACTCATTTATTTGGGTATTACACCAAGCATAAAGTACACTTGATTTTCTTTCTGCTTTTCAGTGTTTGTTGAGGTGATACTACTCCTAATTTCCCACAATTCTTTTTCTTTGGTGTTTCATAAAGAAGTTTGTAATTCAATATTTGCTCTCGGACTGTCATTCCATTCTATAGGTAATTAGCAGATTTGGTGGCTGAGGCAGTTTTGGGGATTCTTGATCTCTGTTGTGTTAGGCTGCTTATATAGGTTAAATGTAAGCAGAAAGTGATGATAATCAAGGTCTTTGCCTTTTTTGTTTCCTTTTCCCCCAACAACATTATTTGAATAGCCCAGGTTAAAATTATTGCAATTGAATGCAATGTGTGTTTTCTCATATTTATCCTTCCATCTGATTTAATGTTTATTTTGACCTTCACTCTATTAGTTGATGGCTTGGCCACACAGAGAACCAGCTGATGTCTGTTGTGATATCTGATACCTGTAACTTCTAACTCTCTTCTGGAAAGTATAAAGTACTTCATCTCTTATCTCTGTGCCTTTATGTTGGCTAGCCTTATACCTAAAATAATTCCTCTTCTTACTTCTGGTAATCTTGTCATCTCTGGTTCCTTTAGAAATTGATCTCAAATACTTTCTACAATGACACTTCTTCTTTCACTTGGAACATCCTCCCTGCAAAACTACTTTCAATTCATTTTGTATTTATTCTGGAGATACTTATTTATATTGTCTCCTAGATGTTGTCTATCCTATTAGAAATGTATCTCTGATGACATGGTCTCTTTCCCTTTTCTCTGTATATGACCATCACCTAGCATGGTAAGTCTGGTACATAGTAAACACTTAATAAATGCTTTTTGATTTATTAATTAGGAAATTAGGAGACTTGATAAATCTTTACTGATTGATTCTGCTTAGGATTTATAGCTGGAGGGTATCTCAGTGGCCAATAAGTTCAATCCCCTCATTTTACAGATGAGGAAACAACTGAAGTTTCAGATGCCCAAGGTTATATAAATAGTAAGCATCAGAGGTCATTTTGGACCCAGATCTTCTGCCTTCAAAATCAGCATTCTTTTCACTATACCACAGAAAAATCTACACATCTCTGACATTTTTCTTTTCTCAAACCTAAGACATAATTTCCTTTTGTTATTGTTTTATTGATACTTTAAAAAATTTCTTCCAGGGTTACATAGCTAAATCTTTTTATGCACATTTTACATTTAATTTTTTTTCCTGAGGCAGTTGGGGTTAAGTGACTTGCCTAGGGCCACACAGCTCAGAAGTGTTATGTCTGAGATCAGATTTGAATTCAGATCTTCCTGACTTCAGGATTGGTGCTCTATCCACTGCGCCATCTAGCTACCCCTATTATTAAAAATTTTAATAATAACTTTCTATTTTCAAAATACATGCAAGGATAGTTTTCAGTATTCACCCTTGCAAAATCTAGTGTTCCAATTGTTTCTCCCTCCCTTCTCCACCAGACAGCAAGTAATTCATTATAGGTTAAACATGTGTGATTCTTCTATGCATAGTTCCACAATTATTTTGCTGCACAAGAAAAATCAGATACAAAGGAGAAAAAAATGAGAAAGAAAAAATAAAACCAAGCAAACAACAAAAAAAGATAAAAACGCTATGTTGTGATCCACACTTAGTCCCTTCAGTCCTCTCTGGATTCAGATGGCTCTCTATCACAAGTCTATTGGAACTGGCCTGAATCACCTCATTGCTGAAAAGAGCCAAGTCTATCAGAGCTTGTAACGAGCTGTCGTCTCTTGAAGCTGCTGGATCGCTTTCTGGGAAGAGATCTGCTGTGTCTACTCAAATCTCTCAGACTCTTCTTCCTGTAGTGAACCGTTGTCTCCAGGCAGTTGCTGTTAACTCTTGTCCAAAGAAGTGACTTCCCTTCCTGCAGAGAGCCCCGTCAAGCCTGATGCAATTCAGAGTCTTCTTCTTTCTCTGAGAGCTCTCTTTTATTCTCCCAGAGAATGGGCGTGGGATAATGCAAGGGCTTCTGGGAAGAACCACCCCAGCCAATGAGCTTGCCCCCTCTATCAAGTCAACCTGAGTTCTCACCTTGTAATTGTCCAGAAAACCTGAATTCTCACCTTCTCACTGTCCAGACAACCTCAGTTCTCACTTAGTAATCCTAACATCTCCCCCTTTCTTTTGATTTAGAACATAGGACAGTCATGACCTTGAAACATAAATCCATCAATATGGGAAGTATTACAGATAATTACATAAATGACCTTGAAACATAAATCCATCAATATGGGAAGTATTACAGATAATTACATAAATTACATAAGCATATAGTAACATAGTAACATAACACATGCTAGAAGCATATAACATAATCATAAATTGAAAATTTATAAATGTCCATAAGTCCATTGTCCATTAGTCTCATCTTGTGTGAGGAAGTCCAATGATTCCTGCTGGTTTTAAAGTTCTTTAACAGTCTTCTTATTATCCATGCTCTTTCAGTGTCAGATGTTTCTTAGATCTTCTCCTTTATTTTGAGGTCTTTCTCTTTTTCTGTCTCTCTCTGATGGACAAGGCGAATATGACTCGTTGGCACCCATCTGATTCCTTCTCCTGCTGAAGAAATACAAGCAAACCCTCTCTCCCAGGCAGTTAACCTATCTAATTACCTTCTATTTACCACTTTCTAAATCTCTTCTCATCATCTGGCAATTACATTGGAATTGTTTGCACTGGATACAGCCATGTTGGTTTAAAAGGCCTGTATTCTCCCCAAGTATAATCCATTTTTGCAATCTGATTGCCTTTTGACTCACTTATCAGGTAATCCCTTTCTGCCTTGTGATTGCTTTTCTGCTGGTTGATTAAATCAGAGTCCTGACCTTCTAAAGGCTCTTTGGGTGTAACATCAGCTGCCATCATGCCCCAAGTCTTTTTTGCCTGGGGCCCTGGACCTGGGCCCCTCATCCCATTTCCCTGAATTAGTTTACACTCTGATGCCCAATGGAGTCCTCTGTTGCATTTTGGACATGGGGTTTTAGGTCTTCTCTCACCCTGTCTTCTCTCTGTATCTCCATACCTACATTGAGCTCTTAGATGCCCAATTTTTCCACATTGAAAACATCGCCGAGTTTCTCTAGAAGGCCCTTGCCAGGAGGGACCCTGTCTTTCCACATTCATCATTGTCCGGGTGTAAAAAGCATTTGTTCCCACTGTAGCACAGCGTCTTATGATCTCCTCTAAAGGAGCATCTTTGTCTAATCCCCATATAATTCTTTTGCAAATTTCATTGGCATTTTCCTTAGCCAGATGTCTGGTCATTATTTCTGTAGCTGAATTTTCTCCAATAGTTCTTTTGACAGCAGTTTGCAAACGTCCCACAAAATCTGCAAAAGGTTCATTGGGACCTTGCTGTATTTTAGTGAAAGCCCCTCCACGATCTTTCTGTCCAGGAAGGACACCCCAAGCTTTTATTGCAGCCTTAGCAATTTGTTCATATATTGTCATGGTATAATTAATCTGTTCCGAATTCTCTCCATACTGACCTTCACCAGCTAAGTGCTCAAAAGTGAATTGTGTGTTAACTCCTATTTCCAAATTGCATCTAACTTGAATTTTACATAATTCATGAAATTCCGCAAGCCATAATAAATTTTCTCCAGGTTCCAGACATGTCCTTGCTATGGATTTCCAATCATTCGGGGTTAGGACTTCATAAGACAAACCATCTAGTAACATTTTGACATAAGCTGATGTAGCCCCATAAAGGGTACAACCTTTTTTCAAATCCTTAATTGTATTCAAATCTAAAGGTGCATATCTTCTCCTTTTTTTACCTACAGAGTCAGTATTTTCAATCACAGGATATGCATGTATAAAATCACTTATATCCTGTCCTTCTCTCTTAGCTTTAACCAATGCTTTTTCTAATCTTGTCATAGGCTTAGGCTTCTTCACAGGCAATTCTGTTTGTGTTTCTGCCTCTTGCTCTCTTTCTTCCTCCATCTCTGAATGTGGGGTTGATGTGGGCCTGTCAATAATCTGTTCTCTAGGCAGGGTTGAAGCTTCTTCAAGAGAATCATACCATAATTCCTCATTTAAATCCTCTTGCTCTAGGGAAAGATCTTGATCTTTCCTTTTTTCCTCACACTTCCTCCTCTGTTCATTTTTAGAACTTTTCCTTCTCCTACAACTTGCTTGATAGTTTAAGGCTAATTGAACTATGTTGTAGATATAAAATACTTCTGCAGAAATTGAACGAGGCCCATTTTTTGCTTGAAATTCTTTCATTTCATATCCCACTAGCTTCCATTTATCTACATCTATCTTTTCTTCCTCTAAGAACCAAGGGGATGTGTGTCTTAATGCAGCCAAGAGTTTAGCAATCTGTACCCAGGTTACAAGTAAACTCTGCTCCTCAATTATCTTGATTATACTCTCTATAGTACCACTCCTGAATGGGGGTGGAGCTGAGGTTGCTTCTGGGGCTGGGGTTGAGTCGGCTGAGGTCCAGGGATTGAATTTAGCTAACATCTGCCCCATTTCAGCTATAAGAGATTCCTGGTTTAGCCCTTAACAAGTTAAGTTCCTTATTTATCTATTAGCACGCTCACTTAATCTTTAACAAAGTTTCCTCGTTACTCACGGTTCTGGGTCAGAGAGACTGAGATCTAGATCGGAAGCTTTTCCACTGGAATCAGGACCGTGTCTGTCCCTGTTCGGGCGCCAAATTGTGAAGATCTGGTCTAGCTCCTCTTGTCAGGATAAGCAAAAGTCCTTGCCCCACGTGTGGACGCCAAATGTAACGAGCTGTCGTCTCTTGAAGCTGCTGGATCGCTTTCTGGGAAGAGATCTGCTGTGTCTACTCAAATCTCTCAGACTCTTCTTCCTGTAGTGAACCGTTGTCTCCAGGCAGTTGCTGTTAACTCTTGTCCAAAGAAGTGACTTCCCTTCCTGCAGAGAGCCCCGTCAAGCCTGATGCAATTCAGAGTCTTCTTCTTTCTCTGAGAGCTCTCTTTTATTCTCCCAGAGAATGGGCGTGGGATAATGCAAGGGCTTCTGGGAAGAACCACCCCAGCCAATGAGCTTGCCCCCTCTATCAAGTCAACCTGAGTTCTCACCTTGTAATTGTCCAGAAAACCTGAATTCTCACCTTCTCACTGTCCAGACAACCTCAGTTCTCACTTAGTAATCCTAACAAGAGCTGATCATTGCATAATCTTGTTGTTACTGTGTACCATGTTCTCCTGATTTTACTCACTTCATTTAGCATCAGTTCTTTTAGTTATTATTATTTTTTTAATCTTGAGCAACCAATGTTGGTACATAGTTCTGTGTTTATTTCCTTTTTTTTTTTTCTTTTTTCATTATTAAAACCTTTTATTTTCAAAATATATGCATGGATAATTTTTCAACATTGATCCTTGTGTTCCAAATTTTCCCCTCTTTCCCCCTCCTCCCTCCCCTAGATGGCAAGTAATCCAATATATGTTATGCATGTTAAAATATATGTTAAATCCAATATATGTAAACATATTTATATAATTATTTTATTGTACAAGAAAAATCAAATCAAAAAGGAAAGAAAATGAATAATGCAAATTGCATTTGAAAACAAAATGCAAATAAACAACAACAAAAAGATGTTATATAATGATCCACATTAAATTTCCTCAGTCCTCTCTGGGTGTAGATGGCTCTCTTCATCATGAGATCATTGAAACTGGCATCAATCACCTCATTGTTGGAAAGAGCCATATCCGTCAGAATTGATCGTCATATAATACTGTTGTTGCCATATATAATGATTTCCTGGTTCTGCTCATTTCACTATCAGTTCATGTAAGTCTCTCCAGGCCTCTCTGAAATTATCCTGCTGGTCATTTCTTACAGAACAATATTATTCCATAACATTCATGTACCATAACTTATTCAGCCATTCCCCAAATGATGGGCATCTATCTACCAGTTTCCAGTTTCTTGCCACTATGAAAAGGGTTGCTACATTTTTGCACATATGGGTCTTTCCCCTTTTTTATGTTCTCTTCAGAATCTGTAGAGATACTGTTGGATCAAAAGGTATGCACAGTTTGATAGCCTTTTGGGCACATTCCTATATTGTTCTCCAGAATAGTTAGATCAATTCACAAATTCACCAACAATGTATTAGTATCCCAGTTTTTCCACATTCCTTCCAACATTTATCATTATTTTTTCGTACTATCGTAGCCAATCTGAGAGGTATAAAGTGGTACCTCAGTGTTGTCTAAATTTTCATTTCTTTAATAGAAATTGAGAGCATTTTTCATATGACTAGAAATGGTTTCAATTCCTTTATCTGAAAATTGTCTGTTCATATCCTTTGACCATTTATTAATTGGAGAATGGCTTATATTCTTATAAATTTAAGTCAGTTCTCCATACATTTTAGAAATGAGGTAATTATCAGAACCCATAGATGTAAAAATGTTTTCCCAGTTATCTTCTTCCTTCTTAATCTTGTCTGTATTGTTTTGTCTGTACAAAAACTTTTCAACTTAATATAGTCAAAAATATCCATTTTCCATTTCATAATGTACTCTATTCTTTGGCCACAAATTCTTTCCTTCTCCGCAGATCTGAGAGGTACATATTGTTTGTTTTTCTAATTTGCTTATAATATTATTCTTTGTGATGAATCCATTTTAACCTTATCTTGGTATAGTGTGTTAGGTATTGGTCATGCCTAGCTTCTGCTAGGTAAATACTTTCCAGTTTTCCCAGCAATTTTTGTCAAATAGTGAGTTCTTTTTCCAGAAACTGGGTTCTATGAGTTTATCAAACACTAGATTACTATAATCATGGACTACTGTATTTTGGGAATCTAACCTATTCCACTAATCAACTACTTCATTTCTTAGCCAATACCAAATGGTTTCGATGACTACTGCTTTATAATAGAGTTTTAGATCTAGTACAGCTAGACCACCCTCATTTGCATTTCTTTTTCATTAATTCCCTTGAAATTCTTGACTTTTTGTTCTTCCAGATAACTTTGTTATTTTTTCTAACTCTGTAAAGTAATTTCTTAGCAGTTTGATTGGTATGGTACTGAATAAGTAGATTAATTTAGGTAGAATTACCATTTTTATTATATTAACTCAGCCTATTCATGAGCACTTGATATTCTTTCATTTCTTTAGATCTGACTTAATTTCTGTGGAAAGTGTATTGTAATTGTGTTCATATAGTTCCTGACTTAATCTTGGCAGGTAGACTCCCATATATTTTATATTATCTACAGTTATTTTAAATGGAATTTCTCTTTGTATCTTCTCTCTTTTTTTTTTTTTTAATTTTAATTTTATTTATTTATTTATTTATTTTTATTTTTGCAAAAATTTTATGCATAGGTAATTTTCCAGTATTGACAATTGCAAAACCTTTTGTTTCAACTTTTCCCCTCCTTCCCCCAAATGGCAGGTTAACCAATACATGTGAAATATGTGAAAGTATAAGTTAAATACAATATTTGTATACATGTCCAAACAGTTATTTTGCTGTACAAAAAGAATCAGACTTTGAAACAATTACAATTAGCCTGTGAAGGAAGTAAAAAATGTAGGCAGACAAAAATATAGGGATTGGGAATTCTATGTAGTAGTTCATTGCGTTGGTCCGGTCTAACTCCTCTGAAGGGCTCAGAATAAGGCCTTGTTAGGATAAGCAAAAGTCCTTGCCCTACGTTGTGGACGCTAATATGTAACGTGCTGTTGTCTCCAGAAACTGCTGATCGCTCTCTGGTATAGGGGAGAGACTTCTTCCTCCAGAGAGCCGCCTCAACTCTGACCTAGAACAGAGACTCTCTATCTCTCCAAGCCTCTCTGTATTCATCCTGTTGGTCATTTCTTACAGAACAATAATATTCCATAATATTCATATACCATAATTTACCCAACCATTCTCCAATTGATGGGCATCCATTCATTTTCCAGTTTCTAGCCACTACAAAAAGGGCTGCCACAAACATTTTGGCACATATAGGTCCCTTTCCCTTCTTTAGTATTTCCTTGGGATATAAGCCCAGTAGTAGCACTGCTAGATCAAAGGATATGCACATTTTGATAACTTTTTGGGCATAATTCCAGATTGCTCTCCAGAATGGTTGGATTCTTTCACAACTTCACCAACACAGTAGTTACTTTAAATGGAATTTCTCATTGTAGCTGTAACTATTGGATTTTGTCAGTGATATATAAGAATGCTGATGATTTTATGTGGGTTTATTTTGTATCCTGTAACTTTGCTAAAGGTGTGGATTATTTCTAATAGCTTTTTAGTAGAATCCCTGGGGTTCTCTAAGTATACCATCATATCATCTGCAAAGAATGATAGTTTGGTTTCCTCATTAGCTATTCTAATTCCTTTAATTTCTTTCTCATCTCTTATCTCCAAAGCTAGCATTTCTAATACAATATTGGATAGTAACGATGATAGTGGGCAACCTTGTTTCACTCCTGATCTTATTGGGAATGGTTCAAGTTTATCCCCATTACCTATGATGCTTACTGATGATTTTAAATAGATGCTACTAATTATTTTAAGGAAAAATCTATTTATTCCTATACTCTCAAGTGTTTTTAATAGGAATGGATTTCGGATTTTATCAAATGCTTTTTCTGAATCTATTGAGATGATCATATGATTTTTGTTAATTTGGTTGTTAATATGGCCAATTATACTGATAGTTTTTCTAATATTGAACCAGCCCTGCATTCCTGGTATAAATCCTACTTGATCATGATGTATTATCCTGGGGATGATTTTCTGTTGTCTTTTTGCTACTATCTTATTTAAGATTTTAGCATCAATATTCATTAAGAAGATTGGTCTATCTCTTTGTATCTCTTGCTACTGAACTTTGTTGGTAACATAGAAATGCTGATGATTTATGCAGGTTTATTTTGTATCTTGCAACTTTGCTAAAGTTAATTATTTCTTATAGTTTCTAATTGATTAATTAATTTAATTGATTAATTGATTCTCTAGGATTTTAAGTATACCATCATGTCATCTTCAAAGAGTAAAAATTTTGTTTCTTCATTAGCTACTCAATTTCTTTTAATTTCTTTTTCTTCTCTTATTGCTCAAGTTAACATTTCTAATATAATATTGAATAGTAATGGTGATAGTGGGCAACCCCGTTTCACCACTGATCTTATTGGGAGTATTTCTAGTTTATCCCCATTACATATGATAGTTGTTTGTGGTTTTAAATAGATGCTATTGTTGATGCTTTTTAAAAAAATCACACATTACTTTTTTCCTTTCATTTATTTATTTAGTTTTTATTTATTTATTTAGTTTTGGTTTTCAACATTCATTTTTGTAAAGTTTTGAGAAAGAAGAAACAACAACAGCAAAAAGTGAAAATATTATGTTTTGATCCAAATTTAGTTTTCATAGTTATTTCTCTGGATGCAGATGGTATTTTTCATCCCAAGTCTCTGGGAATTGTCTTAGATCAATGTATGCCTCAGAAGAGCTAAGTCTGTTATGGCTTATCATCACACAATCTTGCTGTTACTGTATATGGTGTTTTGGTTCTGCTCACTTCACTCAGCATCAGTTCATATAGGGCTTTCTAGACATTTTTGAAATCAGCTTGTTCATCATTTCTCATAAAACAACAGTATCCTATTACATTCATCTGCTATAAATTATTTAACCATTCCCCAATCAATGGGCATTCCTTCAGTGTCCACCTTATCATCATAAAAAGAGCCACTACAAACATTTTTGTATTTATGAGTCTTTTTCCCTTTTTTTATAAATGGGACTGCTGGATCAAAGGGTATGCATCATTTTGCAGCCCTTTGAACATAGTTCTAAATTGCTCTCCATAATGGCTGTATCAGTTAACAACTCATATGTTTCTTAATGGCAATGAAATCATTAAGCAAAAATTCCAACTACCAATATGATTTATACCTTGTAATAAAGAAAAATAGTGAAACAAAAATACTAACACTGTAACTATGTCTGACAGTATGGAAGGTTCTGCCCTCATAATTCCCTACATCTTTTCTAAGAAAAAGTGTTTTTTCTCCCCGTTTTCTGAGATCATGGTTGGTCATTTTGGACCAGAGTTTCCAACATAATTTTTAAGATCCTCTTTTACCATCTTAATGCTTAACACAGTGCCTACCACATAGTAGGAGCTTAATAAATACATATATATATATTATATATATATTTATTATTAAAGCTTTTTATTGACAAAACATATGCATGGGTAAATTTTCAACATTGACCTTTCCAAAACCTTTTGTTCTAAATTTTCTCCTCCTTCCCCCCACTCCCTCCTAGCTGGCAGGTAGTCCAATACATGTTAAATATGTTGAAGTACATGTTAGATTTCATATATGTATACATAAATACTTTTTTTACTTGTGTTTGCTTTGAAGTCACTAAATATCAAAGTACATTTTTTTCTTGATTTGGAAGATCTTCTCAAGCTTATTAGGAAATCTCTCTACCTTCTGTGCAACAAATTATCAATACTTGCCTTCCTGATGGTCTTTTTGTTTATGCCTATGAACTAGGAGGTCTTGTATTAGATAGAGCAGTGGGCCTAGAGCCAGGAAGAACTCATCTCCCTGAGTTCAAATCTGGCCTCAGACAGCTGTGTGACCCTGGGCAAGTCACTTTACCCTGCTCTCTCAGCACTCCTTCTCACCTCTGGACTAACCATGTGATTCCTCATCTGTCAAATGCAGCTATATAGGAAATGGCAAACCACTGCAATATCTCTGCCAAAAAAAAATCTCAAATGAGAATTTGAAGTGTTGGATATGATTGATATGACTAAATAATAACATGAGTACTGCAAATGAGATGACCAAGAAATTATTTCTTATGATTTTTCAAGAACCACCTAACTCTTGTTTCTTCCTCTCTCCCTCCCTTCCTTCATCCCTCTTTCCCTTCCCCTCCTTCCTTTCTCCTTCCCTCCCTCCCTTCCTTCTCTTCTTCCCTCCCTTTCCCTCTCTCTTTTTGTCCCTTCCTCCCTCTCTCCTTTCCTCCCTTTCTCTTTTCCTTCCTTCTTCCCTCTCTTCCTCCCTCCCTCCCTCCTTCCTTCCTTTCTTCTTCCTTCTTTCCTTCCTTCTTTTCTCTGCCTTCAGCAGAGAAATTTTGTATATTTTCCTAGGTTTCCTTGAATTCCTCCTGTTTGTTATTTTTTTGAGGGGTGCAAAATATTCATGTCCCACAATTTTTATTTAGCTCTTTCCCAAACAGTGATCATCTACTTTGTTTCCAGATTTTCACCACCACAAAGGGTGCTATTATTAATTTCTTCTTATATATGGACATTTCCTTTTATCATTGATCTGATTGGGACATATGTGCCTATGAGTAAGCTCTTTTTGTCAGAGGACATAAACATTTTAGTCACACACCCACACCCATGCATACACCCACAAATTGCTTTCCAGAGTGATTAGACCAATGCACAGCTCAACCAACAGCATGACACTGGAAATTGGTTAATGTGTGAGGATGTCTCTAAAAAGCATTTAGTGATTTTTTTCTTCACTTGCCACTGAACACTTAAATTGCATAATTGAGAAGAATTTAATAACTGTCTGTAAATATTTAGTGCATTGTTGGTGCTAGGATATTAAATACTAATTAAGACCAGAGAAGAATTATTTATGGTGGTTAAAACCAGAATACAAGGAGAAAAATCAAAAGAAAAAAAGTCATAAAGGGCATTTAGCCAGCAGAGAGATCTGCTTTCTGCCTAGTTGGTCCCATGGGAATGGAGAAACTGGGTTAGTAGTACTTGGGGCTAGAGTCTGTATTGTTCAGTCATTTGAAATAGGGAAGATAAAGGTGGAAGGTGGGACATATTTGATGGTTTAAACTATAAAGTAAATGTTTCATGAGTCCCCTTTGGTATAATAGTCTTGGAGTCATTCTTGCTTTCTCTATAATAGCTGCATTTGCTTGTGAATTGAGTACAATTCCCATGTGGGCTCTGGAGGCATAAAGGAAAATGTCCTAAGTAAGTAAAGTAAGTGAGGTATATTTATGAAACTTTGGGAGAAAATAATGTAGGTGTTGTGTGTTATGATTGTTTTTTTAAACTAGCTTTTCAAAAAATGATTGTTTATAAGATTTCTTTTTATTAGACTAGTTAAATATTTTGATATCATTTAAATTATAGTCCACAGTTGAGTTCTTTATATTGAATTTTCTGATGTATATCCAAATTGGTAAGGGAGTAATAACTGATACATAAATGTTGCAAAATTGCACTCTTAGAAGTTAGAAGAGATCTTAGAAAACATCCATTTCAACCTCTACCATAATAGCAATCATCTTTAATGTCCCTGGAAATCAGTCATTCAGTCTCTACTTGAAAGTCTCTAGTTATGGACTTAATGGATGACTTAGTGACCTTGAATTAGACACCAATCTCTTCTGACCTTCATTTTCTTGTTTTGTAAAATGAGAATGATGACACTTAAACTGTCTACAATATAAGGTTTTGTGAGGAAAGAATTTATAAAACTTAAAAATATTCCCTTCATGGATATTCCTGTTATTCTGAGATAACTAGTTTGGAGGCACTTCTAATTGTTAGGAGGTTTTTCTTTATGTTGGAATATATACATAATTCAAAATTCTTTTATGTATGTGTAAATATAGATGTATATGTATAAATAAAACATATATATATATTCTGTGTGTGTATGTGTGGTGTGGTGCAAATTTCTTTTGTATTGTTAGTAGAAAACAATTTGGAATGAAGGAACTCATTGATTCCCCAAATGATCTCCAGTCATCTTATTTTCCTAGATTCTCTTTTCTGGATGTCTGGTTTGTCGATGTCTTCCTAAAATATGGAGCCTGGAATCCAGTACAGTATTCCATGTACAGCAGGATTTTTATTGCCCTCATTTTAGATGCTTTGCTTTCATTAAAATTAAGTTAACTTTTTGTCTTATGTGGCATAGTGTTTTACCCAGAAGAGGTAATTAATAATTGATACTGTTTCATTGACTTATGTGTCAGTTGACTCCTGCTGGTTTTGCAGTCTAATGTAGTTGGTTTTTGAAGGTAACTCTAGGATTTTATACTCATTTCTGTTAAATTTCATCTTATATATAATACATCATTCTGTTCTGATGAGATCTTTTTAGATAGTGATTCCATTATCTAATACATAAACTATGCCTGTCACTTGAAAACTTGGTTAGTCATGTGTACTTTTTTTCTGGACATTTGAGAAAAATGCTGATCATTTGAGAACTAAGGACAAAACCAGAATTATAGAATCACAGAAACTCAGAATTGAGTCTTCAGAGTTCATCTTCTCCAGCCTGTCCCTGAACAGGTATTACTCCTAATATGTCCTTTTCCCCTTTTCCTGTTCCCCCCCCACACTCTTTCCTTCCTTCCTTCCTTCCTTCCTTCCTTCCTTCCTTCCTTCCTTCCTTCCTTCTTTCCTTCCTTCCTTCCTTCCTTCCTTCCTTCCTTCCTTCCTTCCTTCCTTCCTTCCTTCCTTCCTTCCTTCCTTCCTTCCTTCCTTCCTTCCTTCCTTCCTTCCTTCCTTCTTTCCCTCCCTCCCTCCTCCTCCTCCTCCTCCTCCTCCTCCTCCTCTTCTTCCTCCTCCTCCTTCTTCTTCTTCTTCTCCTCCTCGTCCTTTCTTTTTCTTCTCTTTCTCTTTCCTTTTCCTAACTCCCTCCCCTCCCCCTTTTAAAGAAAGTTGTATTTTTTATTTAAAAAAATCTATTTTTCTCCCTCACCTCTTCCTAATTTGAAAAAAAAAGAAAAGAAAAAAGCTGTTGTAACAAATATGCAAAAGTCAAGAAAAAAAATCTTTATATTACCATGTTAAAAAAATCTTATTATGAACCTTGACTTCATTACTTTTTGTCAGGACATGAGTAACATACTTCATTCTAGTTCCTTGAAATTGGAGTTGATCAGATTTCTTAAATCTTTCAGAATTGTTTGTCTTTACAGTTTGTTGTTATATAAATTGCTCTTCTGATTTTATTTTCTTCACTCTGCATCAGTTCCCTAGTTTTATTCCAAACTGTCGTCTTCATCATTTCTTATGGCATAATAATGTTATATTTCATTTATTTGTCAGAATTTTTATTTTTTCAATTTTTGAAACATTTTTTCAATTTTAAATATTTTTTCCTATTGCCTCCTACTTCCATTGGGGGAAAAATAGAAAATAAAATATTAAAAAAACAACACATAGGCATCAAACAAGCAAATTTCCACATTGGCTACATCCAAAAATTATATTTTATTCTTTAACCTTATTTCATTACTTTTTGTCAGGAGATGGATAACATGCTATTCAAGTCCCCTCAAATCATATTTGATCAATGCAATGAACAGAATTCTTAAGCCTGTTTGCTTTTTCAGGGTTGTTATTGTATAAATTGTTCTTTTGGTTCTGCTAACTTCATTGTGCACCATTTTACACAAATCTTCCCAGGTTTTGATGAAATCACCCCCTTCATCATTTTTTATAGTGCAGTAAAATTTCATTGTATTCATATACCATAATTTATTCAATTATTTTCTATTTGTGAAGCCCTTTTGTTTCCAATACTTTACCCCATCAAAAAGCTGTTATAAATATTTGTACATATAAGATCTTTTCCTCTTTCTTTGATTTCTTATATATAAATATATATATTATATAATATATAATACATATTCTTATATATAATATATATATATATTTTTTTTTTTTGGTCAGGTTTGCATATCAGATAGTTTTAAAGTAGAACCTTAGAGTTACTTTAATTTGTTAGATATTTGGAGCATTTTATATGGCTCTATGTAACTTGTATTTCTTCTCTTGAGAACTGTCCATTTATATATTTCTTAACATTTAGCAATTAGGTAATGGCATTCCTTTAGATTTGATTAAGTTTCTATCTTAAAAGTAAGATCTTATTGTTAACTTGCTGTAGTTAATTTTTTTAAAACTTTCTAGTGCTTTTAAGGAAAATACTCACATCATTTGTAAAAGTAATAATTTTGTTTTTTCTTCATATGCTTGTTCCCTCAATTTTTTCTTGTCATATTGCTCTAGTTAGATTTTCTAGCTTTTTATCAAATAGGAATGGTAAAAGTGGAAATCATTATTTTACCCACAATCTCATTGTAAAAGCTCTAATTTTCCTATTATATGTGGCATCTATGGATAGAGGGCTAGAATCAGGAAGATTCATCATCCTGAGTTCAAATGTGACCTCAAATACTTACTAGCCATATAATCCTGCGCAAGTCACTTCACCCTGTTTGCCTCAGTTTCTTCATCTAAGTGGGAAACCTCTCCAGCATCTTTGCCAAGAAAGTCCCAAATGGGGTCAGAAATAGCTGACACAACTTAACAACAACCGATATATAGTTCTATTTCTTAGTTTTAGATATATGATATTTATATTAAAAAAGGTCCATTTATTCTTATATTTTCTAATGCTTTCAATGGATGTTAAGGGAATGGGTTTTAAAAAAAAACTTTTTTCTACAGCTATTGCTTTAATAATTTTTATAGTTATTAATGCAGTCCTGATACTGAACCAACCTTGCATTTTTATGTAAACTCAATATGTTCCTTGTAATATATTGCCATATTATTTTTGCTAGTATTTTATTTATATTTGTTGGGGGGCGGTTTGCATCAGTGTTCATTAGTAATATTGATTTATAGTTTTCTTTCTCACCGTTGATACCTCTTGGCATAGGTATCAAGATGATGTTTGATCATACAAGGATTTTGGTTGTAGAATTCTTTCCATCCCATTTTTTCAAACCATTGAGATAATTTTTTAAATTAAGCATTCTTTGAATATCTGATATAATTTGCTTGTTAATTTATCTGGTATTAATGTGTTTTGAATCTTTATGTTTCTTGTGAATAGCATGCTATTTTCCAAATCATTCTGTTAGGTTCATCTATTTTCTGGGTAAATTTATCCCGTTAACAGTTATGATTGTTAATTGTGTATTTTTCTCCATCCTGTTCTTTGTTCTCTGCTATTTACCACCCCCAAAAAAAGTGTACTGATGGATTAGTACACTCAGTACCAGTGCAATCACCTTATGACCCTATGCTTTTCCTTCCCTCTCCCCCTCTCCCTCACCACACACTATAATCACAGGTTTTTACCTTCTCAAACTCATCTTTATGCTCTATCCCCTATAGTGAGAGTCTGTTTTGCTTATGATGAATACTTCTCTGAATTTGTTCCCCCTTTTATTCCTATTTCTCTTTCCTCTTTTCCTTCCATTTCTCTGTTCATTGTATTTCTTTCTGTATGTATATATGTGTATGTTCTCTTTCCTTGATAAGTTGAAAGGTTCAAGTGTTGCCTGTTCTTTCTACCTCTTCCTCCACATCTGAATAGTCTTTTTCTTACATATCCTAGTTATGTGAGATATGTTCCCTCAACCTTCCTCCCCATAAGATTGTATGATGCTAATGTATTTCTTTTTTCCTCCCATCATAGCTCTTTGGTACCTGAATTCTTTCTTTCCAGTTGCTTGCAGTATTTTTTCATTGACCTGGAAACTCTCAATTTTGGCTGTGACATTCCCAGGAATTTTCACTTAGGGGTTTCTTTCAGGAAGTGACTAGTGAATTCATTCCATTTTCATTCTTTCCTCTGGTTCCAATGGATATGAACAACTTCCTTTTATGGTTTCCTGAAATATGCTCAAGTTGTTTTGTGGTTGTTTTTTTCTTAGTCATGGCTCTCAGTGCAATGATTCTTAAATTATCTCTTCCTGACTTGTTTTCCAGGTCAGTTGTTTTTGAAATGAGATGCCTTACATTTTCTCCTATATTTTCAATCTTTTGACTTTGTTTTAATATTTCTTGTCATCCTGTGGAGTTAATAACATCTCTTTCTTTCATTCTAATTTTCAAAGAGTCAGTTATATAGTCAAGATTTTGTAGCTATTTATTACAAAGATGATAATTTACCTTCTAAGTCTTTCCTCCCAAATAGTCATTCTTTTCCCATTCTTTCTTCTAACATTCCTATTTCATCTACAAAATCATTTTTTAAGTCTTGACTTATTTTTTCTAGAAATCCAAGTTGACCTTATGTTCAAGCTATTTTTCTTGGGGGATAGGAAAGAGAATAACCATCTACTAAGTGCTTAAAATCTACCAGATAACTGAACTAAGTACTTTACAAATATTGTCTCCTTTGTTCCTTACTGACACTGGGAAACAGGTACTTATTGTTATCCCTATTTTACAATTGATTGCAACAGACAAAAGTGAAATGCGTGGCTAAATAAGTATCCAAGGCTTCATTTGAACTCAGATCTTACTAACTCTATTTCCAGCACTCTATCCATTGAATCACCTAGCTGCCTTTTAGGCTTTGCTTTTAAATATTTTGGAAGTAGTATTTCTCTGGAGTATCCCTTATGCCACATATACCCCTTTATGTTGGGAATCTTTGTTTATTCATTCTTTTTGTTAGGGCCAATCTCTTTACACTTCTAGAAGGAATGTTTGGGCCTTGTTTGATCCTGATTTGTTGGTCTGGAGTCTTGCTACTGCTTTCTCAACACATTTTCTTTCAGAATCTCAGGAGTATCTCTGAGCAAAGACTTGCCAACCTGTGCCCCAAGTGGTCTGACCTAGGGTAAAGTTTGATTACTGTCCTCAGCCAAACTTTGTCAGATTCTAAACCCAGTTGAGTCTGGTAGATTGTACCTACTTGATTGCTGCTAGCCCAATATCCTATCATTTAGCTGGAAAATTTTGCAGGCTCAAAGTGATAAAACTATAGAATGCCTTTTGTTTTCAGCTCTGTGCCCTGATTTCTCAGCTGTAAGTCTCAGATTAGGATGGAAGCCAAACTCAAATGATACTCTAGAGTCACAGATACAAATGCTGTTTGCTTCTATCTTTCCTGATTCACAGCCATCCCTCTCTCTAGTATACAGCCATCCGCTGTCCCTAAGCTGGTTCCCTCCCCAGTATAGATTTGTGATCTAACTCTACAGTCAGTGAGACAGAGCTCCCTTTTGGCTGCTATTCCTATTCCATCCTCAGCATCAGGCCTGTCCCTCCTGGATCAGTGATTGTTTCTAGACTAGTACACAGCTACAGCCCCCACTTGAGTCTCAGTACATAGCTTCTTCCCAGACAGTTCTGGTTCCCCAGGCTTTCTGAACTCTTCCTGTCTCCCTATTCTGGCCTTGGCTGGAAATATATGACTGATTTTTCTTTGGCTTCCTTGATTATGACTTGGTCTGGTTCTTTTTGGATGTATATTGGGAAAGTTTTAAAGGAGAACTTGGCTATATTTCTTCCTCCTACTCTACCATTTTACCTGGTCTCTTGTCCAAGCTTTTTGAAGCTCTTTAGAGGAAGTTATCTGAGGAAATTCATTCCCAATCTACTTTTGGACTGTTCTTATTAAAAATTTTTTCCTTTGTTGTTGTTCAGTCTTTTTTTTTTTTTTTTTTTTTTTTTTTTCATTTATATCCAGCTCCTCATGACCCTGTTTGGGGTTTTCTTGGCAGAGATACTGGAGTGGTTTGCCCATTTCCTTCTCCAGTTCATTTTACAGAAGAGAAAATTCAGGCAAACAAAATAAGTAACTTGCCCAGCATCATATAGCTTGTAAGTGTCTGAGGCCAGATTTGAATTCAGGAAGATGAATCTTCTGGGACTCCAGGCCCAGCATTCTAACCATTATGCTATCTATCTGCCTCCAGCTTGTCCCCAAATCTATTTTCCTAGAATTTCTACCTGTTTTTCTTACTTTTAGAACAATCCACTAGAAATCCCAACCTCTTTCAGGTTAATATCAATCCATTAATTGTGACTGTTTTGTTCTGAATTCTCCCCACCATATTATCATCTATTTAGACATCTACAAGGATGTCTTGAAAAATTCAGTCAGATGCCTTCCTGAAATCCAAGTGTGCTATGTCCGCAGCATTCTGCTGATCCATCAGTCTAAATAAAGTGTCTTTTTGTTGTCTTTCTCATCACCATTGGCATTGTCAGAGAGCCAGAATCAGAGCCAACAAGCTCTGGCTTTGTGATCCTGACGAAGACACTTAGCTTTTCCATATTTCAGGCAACTCTCTAAGTTGTAGAGAAGGTGCTGACTGCCACTGGTGTCCCACCTTTCTCCTTTTAATAATAGGAATAATGATAATGATGATGATGATAATCTCAGAATTATAAAGGTCCTCAGATAACATCTGCTTTAATAGGACAAGATTCTTCTCTTCAACATTACAGATAAATGATAATCCTGCCTTTGTTCAGACCTCCAGTGGGAGGCCACCATTACCAATTTTGGTAGTTCTAGTTGATTATTCTCTTTGATTTCTTTTTAATTGTGAACCTAAAAACTATCAAATAAACACAAAATCCCTGTATACAAAGAAGGGGAAAGTGAAACCATATTCTCTCCTGTAGTTTGTTTTTTTTAAATAAGTTTATATTAAATTTAACAAGGTAGTAACAAAATTCCTTGTTATATTTATGTCACCCCCTTAAGAGAAGAAAGCTTCTTTTAAAATTTTTTTTTCCTCTGTGTCTCCATGTTTTATTGATGCTCTTTCTTTGGCAGCTCTAATTAGTAAGAAGTTTTTCCTGACACTAAGCCTAATTTTGTTCTTTTCAATTGCCACCTCTTGCTTCTCCTTCTGCTCTCTGGGGCCAAACAGACCAAGTTGAGTTTCTTCCCCACTAATACTTAATAGCATTGACACACAATTCTCTAACTATTAAAGATTTACAAACTTCTTTCTTCATTAACCTGTGAGGTAGGTAGTAGAAATATTATTCCCATTTTACAAATATGGAAATAATCTCTAGGAGGTAAATTGACTCATGCAGCTAGAAAGTGCTAAACCTGGAATAGTAATACATCTACTTATTTTGCCTTGTTTTATATCTAAATTAATATCTGACACTCAAACTTTACTGTCAGTAAGTCTGTTCATTTTCCTGTGGCAATAGATCATATCTCTGCAAAGCAAAGTTGTCCAGGGGCATATTTGAAGATGTGGTATTTAATTTCCTGGCACCAACATGATGTTTTCTTATGTTTTGCTTTATAATGAGGTTTGTCTCCTAAAGTTTTGTATTCATTCCCCTAGCTTAGTATTTGCTTTATCTTACTTTGTACAAACTCAGATCTTAGCTGTCACCACAAAGCTTTCACTGTGCCAGTTTTGATGCTTTTCAAGTGATTTTTGCAGTATCCACTCAAGATGGAATGGGAACTGTGGAATTTATGTCATTTGTGCCAGTAAGTCTGAATTTGAATCTGCATTTCACTCCTTTCTGGGGGTATCACTTTAATTTACTCTTGAGGTCTGAATGCTATTTATGAAATGCCTGATCACTTATATCATCACTTTTAAGAGTTCTTTATTAGCACTTAATTCCCCATCATAGCTACTTTGAAAAGTTATTAATGATGTCTTAATTTTTTTTAATAGAGAAATTTATCTAGGATATTTTTACTTTCAAGATTTACTAAGAGCCACAAGGAAGTCAGTGTTAAGAGCCTAGTATAGTAATAGGAAAATACAGGATTAAAGTGTAAGGTGCTCAGCTAGTCTACCCCTCTCATTTGATTTACCAAGAAACATGCAGATCAAATAATCATTAATGCCAGACCTGGGATTAGAATATAGATTTCTCTGATTTGGAGGCTCATCAGATCATAGAATTTAGAATTGTAAAGGACTTTAGAGAGTATCTAGCTCAAAGCCCAAGGATGATCTCCAATCATCCTGATCTATATCTTGCCACTAGATCCAGATGGTTCTAGAGGAGAAAGTGAGTGACTTTGCATAGCCTTCTTTCACTTCAGTCCAACTCATTTGGATATCATGGCAGCACCTTCATGATGTCATGATCCTTTTTTGAGAATGAAGAAAACAACTCCAAGTCCTTATTTTTCAGAGAGAATCCTTGTTGAGATTGATACTTTCAGATAAATTGCCGCCAAAGCAATCTAAAGTTCTAGTTCATTCCTGGTCAGTTAGCTCATCTTAGCTTCTGTAACAGTAGGATTAAATAATGGGCAAAATGCCTTGTCTCTTATGGTGATGGTACTGATGCTGCCGTGTGTGTACCAAGCCAATTCTCTGAAGTCTTTTAAGTGCATTGGACCAGGTCATGTTGAAACTCTTTGTTCTAGTTAATCTGGAAGGCTTCCATGGTGCAAAGAGGATAATGTAATTTTTGGAGCCTCTGAGTTGTGACATTGCAGCCAACACCTGCTCTTTGTGCCTTACAAGGAAAAAATGGAATAATCTGATAGGATTTCAGTCCACAGTACAGACCTTCTGTTTGAATAGTGAACTGGCTGCCAGGAATGCTGGGCTTTTTAGCTTCACTCTGGTAAGTGTAGTTTCTTCCAATTAACACCCCTGTTAACATCTCTCTTTCTCTTTCATCAGTAAGAATCTGTCCTTGAAGCCATAACCTCAAAGACTGTAGTAGTCCCTTTTCTATTTGCAAGCTCGCTTTGTTTTTATATTTCTCTCCAGTTTGTAAAGCAAATACCAAAGGATTTGTAAGAATTTGACATGTTAAGCTGTCATGCTTTGGTTTTCACTATTATTTTCTTTCCACAAAAATATCCTATGTGTTTATTGCTTTTCTTGCTTCTTCTTTTCTGAAGTTTACCCCAGATGTTTCCTTATCATATGAAGATTTTCTTTACTGTAAAAAAAAACAAAAAACAAAAAAAAAACCAAGAAGTATGTGGAAGTAGCAATTCATTTTAGAACTTTTTTTATAGGCAAACCAGATATGTTAATGTGATTCTTAAAAAAATTATAGTATTTTTCCCCTTCCAATAGACCCATCACTCTGTTAAACCTCAGACATAATTTAGTGTCAGAGTCTCATTTATTTAAATATTGCCTATTTCAGTAACTGTATACTTACTTGGTTGATTGAGCCTGGTGAGATAATGTGACTTTAGCTGTAACAAGTAAGAATCCCATAAAATGTTCAAAGCAGCATTGTTGAAGCTAGAATTAGGATTTACATAAGTATATTTTTGCTTTTTGCCAAAATTCTCAAGTCATCTGCTCTGCCTTTGGGGAAAGGAAAGAATAGAACATCTAAGCTATTCATCTTCTCCCAACCTCTCTAGGAGGCTAGAGGTAGCAGTTACCCCTGGTTAGGTCAGGAATGGGAATTCTTTTTTTCTACCAAGGCCCACTGACCCAGAGAAAAAAATTCAGGAGAAGGCTATAGATAAGCAAAAAGCAATTTAATTTACTTCATGAGGTGGGCAAGAGCTTTAGATAGAGAACTTAATAGAATTGGTTCTACTTACTGGCTTTAAAAATTAAGAACATAAAAACTGCTCAGCATCTACATGGCAATAATAACACATGTATTTCAGTTCTATTTCTATTTCTTTAAGAAATAAATAATGCAAGAAAGACAAAAGTGCTACAAAGAAATAGAGGGGAAAAGCATTGTAAGTAAACACCAGACATCAGAGACATAGGAGAGAGATCCACATAGAGAAAGTAAGAGGTGGACATAGTGAGAAGACAGAGAGACAGGTGAGTTAAGAGAGAAGGTAAATTGCTTAGGTGACATCTTGTTCTTGGCTTGTAGGGAGCAGAATAAGTTATCATGCATTATCATTGTCCTTTGAAATTGTGCTGAGCTTTCTAGAAACATCACCAGCTTTTTATTTGTTCAAAAAAAAATTCTAATTTTTGTTGATGCATTTTGCTTTGACATCACATTCATTTCCAAATATATCCATCCTTCTTTCCCTGTCCATCAAGTTGAAAAATATAAAAGAAGGGAAAAAAAAAAAACAGATCTGTGATATTAACCAACATGTCAACCATGTTCAGCATGATATGCACTATTTCATACCCATGGTCCTGTTGCTTCACTGAAGGGGAAAAAGGTGCATTTTCTCAACTCCAGGGCGAAGCCAAATCAGTATAATTACTCAGTGTCAGTGACATATTTTTGTTCTTTTTTTTTTTTTTACATTGTTGTAATCATTTTTATATTGTTTTCATGTTCTGCTTACTTCAGTCCATATCATTTCCTATAAGTTTTCTCATGCTTCTTTGAATTTTTGTAGTCTTCATATAGATGTTTATCCATTCCCCAATTGACGGAGCCCCACTTTTGTTTTCAATTCTTTGCTACTATGTAAAGTTCTTAAATTCTATTGAAAGTTTAGTATATATAAAACCTGTCTTTCTGTTTATAACCTCTATGGGATATATGCCTTAGAGTGGAATGAAAGGGCATAGACATTTTATTTTTTTTTAAGTTAATATTTTTCCCCAATTACATATAAAACAATTTTAAACATTTTTTTAAAAATTTAATCTAAATTCTCTTCTTCCCTTCTTTTTTGCCTCCCTCATTGAGAAGGCAAACAATTTGATAGAGGTTATACATGTACAGTCATGCAAAACATATTTCCACATTAGTCATATTGTAAAAGAAAACTCAGACCAAAAAAACCAAACCAAAACAAAACAAAACCCAAGAAAAATAAAGTTTACCAAAAAAGTATGTTTTAATCTGCATTTACTTTCTATCTGCTCTTTCTCTAGGGGTGGGTAGTATTTTTCATCATGTGTTCTTCAGGAATTATCTTGGATCTTTGCATTGCTATAGAATAGCTACATCATTTTCAGTTTGACCATTGCACAGTATCACTATTATTGTGTACAGTGCTTTTCTGGTTCTGCTCAATTCACTGTGCATTAGTCCATGTAAGTCTTTCCAGGTTTTCTGAACATAGTTTCTTGTGAGCATCTTATATTATTCCATCACAACCATATCACTGATGGCTAAACCATCAGTTTCCAATTCTAATATTTTTGTACATATAAGTCCTTTCCCTGTTTAAAAGAAATCTCTTTGAAATACTTAGTGGTGGTATTGTTTGGTCAAAGGGTATGTATAGTTTGATAGCCCTTTAGGCATAGTTCCAAATTGTCTTAAAGAACAGTTGAATTAGTTCACAACTCCGCCCACAATGCCTTAGTCTTTCAATTTTCCCAAAACCATTTCAACATTTGTCATTTTTCTTTTCTCTGATATTAGCTTATCTGATAAGTGTACCTCAGTTATTTTAATTTGCAGTTCTCTAATCAGTGATTTTGAGTGTTTTTTCTTTTTAAAAATACTTAGTATTTTATTTTCCCCAATTACACATAAAAACGATTTTTATATTCATTTTTAAAACTTTGAGTTCCAAATTCTTTCTCTTTCTCCTTCTTCCTCTCCCATCATTGTGAAGACAAGCAGTTTGCTATAATTGTTATATATATGTGTAGTTATGTAAAACATTTCCATAATAGAAATGTTGCAAAAGAAAACAAACAAAAAAAAATTCAAGAAAAATAAAGTTAAAAAAAATAATGCTTCAATCTATATTAAAATGCCATTAATTCTTTCTTTGGGGATGTTAGCATTTTTCATCATAAGTCTTTCAGAATTGTTTTGAATCACTGTATTGCTAAATAGTTCAGAGCCAATCATCTTGCATCATTGCTGTTACTTTGTACACAGTACATTTCATTTTACATCATCTAAGTTTATCCAGGTTTTTCCTGAGAGTATCTTGCTCTTTTCTTATAGTCCAATAATATTTTATCACAATCATAGAACACAATTTTTTTAGCCATTCCCCATTTGATGGACTTCCCCTCAATTTCCAGTTCTTTACCCTCAGAAAAGAGTAAAGCATTTTTTATGTTACTATAGATAACTTTGATGTCTTTTTTTTCTAAAAATGCCTATTCATATCCTATGACCATTTATCAATTGGGGTATGGCTCTTATTGTTATAATTTTGACTCAATTCTCTATATACTTGAGACATGTTTTATCAGAAAAACATGCCATAAAAGTTTTATGATTTATAATTATTGTGTATTTCCCTCATTTATCCTACTTTCTCACTTCTTACCCTGCCCATCGTCAAAAGTGTTTAACTTCCAACTACTACTTCCTCCAATTTACCCTTTCTTCTATCCACCTCTAATCTCTCTTCTTTAATCTCCTTCCTTCTCTGCTTTCCTACAGGGTAAGGAAGATTTCTGTACCCAACTGAGTGTGTATGTTATTCCCTCTTTGAGCCAGTTCCAATGAGAGTAAGATTCATGTGCTCCTCCTATCTTCCTCAACTTCTCCTTCATTGTAAAAACTTTTATACCTCTTTTATGTGAGATAATTTCTCTCATTCTACCTCTCCTTTTCCCTTTCTTCCACTGCATTCCTCGTTATCATTCCTCATGTCACTTTTTTTAACTATCATATTCAACTCATACTTACATTCCTTCTGTTTTCTATCTGATCTAACACGTATTATTTTCCTATGAATAATGTAAACAATTTAACATTATTGAATCCCTTATTATTTCTTTTTCCTCTTTACCTTTTCATATTTCTCTTGAGTCTTAGCTTTAAAAGCCAATATTTTCTATTTCAGCTCTGGTATTTTCATCAGGAATGCTTGAAAGTTTTCTATTTCATTTAATGTCTACTTTTTTCTCTGAAGAATAATACTCAATTTTGCTGGATAGGTGATTCTTTGTAAAGGACTGAACCGGAGATGCATTTGAATAGCCAAGCACTTGAGGCTAATTACCAATTGGACAATACTCTATTAATATATGCTTGGAGGATGATCCTGCTCAACTGTTCTGTGCTGGCACTATCTGTGGGTGTGGACAGAAAAGGGGAGAGTGATCCCAGAGTGGAGTAGGACAAGTGAGATTGTTGAGGGCGGTAGCCCCTTTGGTATTCTTTGTTTGATCTCCAACTTCTTTTGGGGCTTGGACCTTTGATACAAGATGTGGTCAAACTAGTTTGGGCTACCTGAGATGGCCAGGGTTTTACAGCCCCCATTCTAATCTGCTCAGATAGACCAAATGCCATCAGGAAATTCCTTTTGGGAAGAGACTTCTGTCTGTCCCCCAAAGATAACAAGAGAGTCCTTATCTTAATTTACATCACACTCAGGAACCTCCCTACATCACTGGCATAAAAGAGAGAACGGGAATCTTCTCTTTGCAAATGGCCTTGTACCATGCAGCCATTTTGCCCACCGGCTCTCCATCCAGTGTTTCCATTCTAATCAATAAAGACTATGTTTCCATACAGCATTAAGTAGCAAATTCCTTTGCTGCCGAACCCGCCATTGGTTACTTTGGGGAAGGAAGGAGAGAGAGAAAAGGAACAGATCCATCTTTGTTTAGATCACAATTTACCATCATTTACTACTCATCAAGATCATTCTTTGGACCAAGAAGTTACAGTAGTAACTTTCTGTGGTCAGGTTCGTTTTATTATCATTGGTTAGTAATTTTTTTCAGCATAGTCCTTGATTCTAAATTTTATGTTTTAAGTTGGGTTCTGCTCCTGGGGTAGAGGGGATATTGTCTCAAGCTTCAGGTGTTTTTTGTAACTAGTTGTGGGGGTTTATGAGCTTTCAGTTCTTCCAAGGTGATATGAGCTAAGGACAAATGTGTCTCCTGGCCTGTGCTTTGGTCTTTAGGTGATAACAAGTACTTTTCTGCTTTGGAATTGTGATCAGGATTCATGCTCCACTACAGCTATAACCTCTAGTGTGCTCCTCCTTTTCCTGGGACTTTGACCCAGGACAGTAACCTGGATCTGAATAGGGGCAATGCAACAGAGTCTTGTACCTATTTCTTTCTTTCTTTTATTTTTTCTGAGGCATTTGGGGCTGTATTTATTTCTTACAAAAGAACCCCCAGTAATCTCCTTCTGACCAGTTATTCAACCCTCTTATTATCTGTGGACGGAGAGATATGGAAGCATCCAGTGCTGCTATTGATTCCGTTATCTCCAAGGTCTATTGCTAGTTTGCTGGGGTACAGACTATGCTCCATTTTCACCCCCTATGCTAGTTTTTCCTACTCAATTTTTACATTGTTTTGGGCTGGAAAATTGTTTTACTCTATCCTTTTATGGGTTCTACTGCTCCAGAGGTGTTATTTAAAGTTGTTGAAACCGTGGGGGAACTCAACTTCAGGTGAGTTCCTATCCTTTCCATTCCAGTGATCTTAGTTACTTTTTGAAATCATAATTCTCAATTGCTTTCCAAAATAGTTGGGTTACTTTGCAGATCCCCCAACATGTGCCTATTTTCTGCAGTTCCTCCAACATGGACTTTTCTAAATTTTTGTCATCTTTGCTAATTTACTGCATATGAAACAAAACCTCAGAGATGTTTTGGTTTATATTTCTCTCTTTGTAAATGATTTTTTTCCCTAGATCTTTCTGAACTAGGAACCAGATTTTCTATTTTAAAATAGAAATTGTGTTTACAAACTTGAGTGTTCAACCTTCAAGTCAACAAACATTTATTAAGTGCTTATTATTGCTAGACAGTATACCAAGTGCTGGCAATACAAATACAAATCAAAAGAAAGACAGTTTTTCCCTTCAGGGAATTTAGTGTTCTAATACAGAAAAACCACACAAAAGTGAGCTGAACAGGAAGAGGAATGAATAGATGAAGGTACCAGATGAAAATGTCTGATAGAGTTGAGTGCAGCCACAAACATATGGCTAACCTGGACCTCCTCCTTAAAATTGGGGGTTGGGGAGGAGAGTTAGGAAGGAACCATCCAATCAAAGGAGAGGAAAGCATTTCCGGTGTATAAATTCCAAAGCTGGAGTGAGCTTCCCAGGTGAAGAGGTTCCTGGGACTTTGTTAGAGAAAGTCCAGGAGAGGAAGACTTGACCTGAAGGTGTCTCTCCCTGATTTCTGATCTTGTTGGTGGCATTTAGAAGGTCTGATATATATATGAAGGAATCATTTAGATTTTTAGAAATTTAATTTGGAACTTGAGAGATCTGGGTCACCTTCTTCCTTCTCAATGGCCAGTTTCTTTCCCCTTCTAGGGCTGTCTGTCCTCTCTTTGTCCAATTTTTGGTTTAATAAGAATGAGTCCCAAACTCAGGGTGAGGGTGAGGGTAAATAGTATGAGACCTTTTCAGGAACAAATAGGTTAAACATCACAGTTGGATGTCTGGAATCCTCTCTCCATACCTCTACCTCTACCTTCTCAAGCCTCAACCCGTATCTCACCTTTCACAAGAAGCTTCTCTTGATCCCCCTTAGTGCCAGTGCCTTCCATATGATGACTTTTTCCAGTTTTTTTTCCTACATATATTTTGTTTGTCTGTAGTTGTTTGCATGTTATCTCCCCTTTACACTCTAAACTCCTTGAGGGCAGGGACCAATTTTTGCCTTTCTGTGTATCCCTTCCCTTAGCGCAATGCCTGACTCATAATAGACATTTAGTAAGGACTTGTTGATTGACTTCAGCCTGAAAGATGGGGTGGTAGGGTGGGCCAGAGAGGGAACAGATTATTCTCAGAATTAGTTCAGCCCATAATGAACAGAAGCTACCTAAGCCTTCTCTGCAAGGCTTGGGGTGGTGAATGTACTTTTCCTTTTTCCTGTGAGAGACAGTCTGGAAAGAGGAAGGGATTCCTATAAGAGCTGGGGTATCCAAATAGGTTCTGGCAAAGTTAAGCTATTCACACTGAGAATGAAATGTTTTCAATTTTGTTCTTTACGAAAATGAGGTTTTAATGTTCTTTAGATAACAAGAGACCAGCTTGATTTTTTTTTTTATTTTAATAATACCTTTTTATTTTCAAAATACATGCAAAGATAATTTTCAGCATTCACTCTTGCAAAACCTTGTGTTTCAAAGTTTTCCCCCCTTTTCTCCCCATCCCCTAGACTGCAGGTGATCAATATAGGTTAAACATGTGCAATTCTTCTAAACATATTTCTACATTTGTCATCTAAACATATTTCTACATTTGTCATGACCAGCTTGATTTTTTGAACTTTTAAGTTAAACTTCATTTGTAAACTGTTGCTGGTGCATAAGTAATTAGGAAAAGTCCTCTACTCCCACCTTTTCCTTAAGTACTTTGAAAAGAGACTTATACATATCCACTTAATTACCTTCTAGCTTAGCATTCTCAGTGGGAAGAATTGCCCTGTGGCAGGATCCTGTGTCCAGGGGTACAGGCACAAATTATACTCAAGTCATCAGGCTAAATTTGGCTAATGGGGAAAATTGGAAGGAGCTGCAGGAGGCTTTGGGGGGAAGCATTCCTAGGTCAGCATTCTCTCTGGCTCACCAAAGGACTCCAGTTGAAAAGCAGCCAGCTCTTCTGCCCTCCTGGTGAGCCCTCACTTGTGCTGTTCGCTTGCCATATTAATTAGGTTGCTCTTCGGTGGGATGATAAATGGACAGCATAAGTGTTGTAATATTAAAGAACCTGAAGAAGACCTCTGATGTGTATATGGGGGACGGGGAGAAGGGGCAGAGGATGGTTCTTGTTAGGTGATTTACAAAAAGACCTGGATTTGAGTCACATAGGTCAAGAAGGAACAGATGCATGGTAATACTTTTCCACAGAGTCCTCACACTGATGATCTTAGAGTAGCTGATGGATCAACCAAGAAATCTTTTAAAGGTACCAGGAATATTATCTCTATTTATGTACCCCAATTTGTGGTAGTGAGAATGAAACTGTTCCTCCCTTCCTATATTCAGTCAGTAGAAACATCATGTATATATATATACATACATATCCACACGTGTGTGCATATGTGTGTGCCTGTGAATGTGTGTATTTGTATGGGCAAAGCTGTGACCTGTTGGGGAGATGAGGAAATGTTTTTATGGAGAAGTTATTGTCCACTCTTAGCTATGAAGAAAACCAAAGATTCCAAATGGCGACAGTAAGGTAGGAAGCCATTCCAGAGTAATAGCTGATGCATAGCCTTGAGGCTGGGAAATCATATCTGAGGAAGAGTAAGAAGCTGGACTATAGAGAATGAAAACAGAAATGATGTATCATGAAATGGAAATGGTTGGTTGCAATCAGGTTGTAAAGGGCAGGAGGTTTGTTAAGTATTGGGAGGATATCAGGCTATCATTTGGCATGGCATTTGAACTTTTAAAAAGCAAATGCCACCCTTCTCAGCACAAAAATTCACATGATTTTTTAAAATTGCCATTTACAGTGTGATCATGTGACACATAGGAAGCACGATAATCCCTAAAATGCTGAAGATGAAAACAGGCAAATTCATCTTTTTTCATCTGCTCATTTGAGTCTCTTGATGAGAAATTAGCTTTTCTTAGCCAGGTTATTCATATTTTCCAACAAGGTTTTATTTTTGCTTTTGTTTTAATCATTCAAAACTTATCTCCAATATATTTTACTTTATTAAGATTTCAGTTTTGTTACTTAGCAGTATTATTACATTTATGGGTTTTTAAAAATATATTACCTCCATTTCCCAAAGTATTCTTACCTCTCCCTGAAAACCCTCTCTCATAACAAAGAAGAAAAAAATGGAAGAAAATGCTGGGCCCAAAGTCAGGAAGACTCTTCTCTTCCTGAGGTCAAATCTGGCTTCAGATACTTAACCGCTGTGTGACCCTGGACAAGTCACTTAATCCTGTTTGCCTCAGTTTTTTCATCTATAAAATGAGCTAGAGAAGGAAATGACAAACTACTCCAGTTTCTTTTGCCAAGAAAACCCCAGAGAGGGTCCCAAAGAGGCAGACACAACTGAAAATGACTGAACAATAAATCAACTTATCAAAAAAGTCCTACATAACGTGCAGAGTCTCACACTCATAGACTCACACTTCTGCATAGAAGCAGAGGGAGATGTCATTTCATATTTCTTTTTGGGAGCCCAAGCTTGGTCATTATGATTTCACAACATTCAGTTATGATTATTTTGTTGGTATTTTTTCTATTTCCACTGTTGGTAGTATTCAAATATATATTGTTTTCCTGATTTTGCTTACTTCAGTTTTTATCAATTTATAGATTTTTAAAAAATATTTTTCTATGTTTATTATGTTTATTGTTCCTTTGTAGGTTAATAATATTCCATTAAATTTATGTACCCCAATTTGCCTATCCATTTTCCAACTGATAAGCATCTACTTTATTCCATCCAGTTCTTTACTTTCACAGAATAGCACTATTATAATTATTTTGGTATATAGGGGACTTTTCTTTTTTATCATTGATCTCTAACAGGCCCTCTGAATCAAACATAAATATTCCAGTCACTTTCCTGGAATAATTCCAAATTGTTTTTCAAAATGATCAGAACAATTCATAGCTCCACCAGTGGTGCATTTAGTGTACCTGTCTTTCCATAGTCTCTCCAACATTGACTACTCATATCTTTTCTCATCTTTGCCAATTTGCTGAGTGTGAGATATAACCTTAGGATGTTTTGATTAACCGGTCTCTGTTATTTGTAATTTGGAGTATTCGTTTAAATGATTATTAATCATTTGCTGTTTTTTTTCTTGAACACTCTTTTCCTTTGGTGAGTGGTACTTGGTTTTATACATTTCTGTTTGTTGTAGTTATAGCTTAAATGTCAGAACCTTACTAGAAATATTTAATCCAAAGATTTTCTCCATAATAGAGTACTCCCCTTCTTATTCTAAACGTATTAATTTTTTTTAATGCAAAAGCTTTTCATTAAAAAAAATTAATTGACATCCTCTTTTTTGATATCATCTAATTTTCCCCCTGTATTTCTCACTTTTCTCATAACCGTTTATTATAACAAAGAGCTTTTTTTTTTTTTTTTTTTTAATAAAGAGAAAATGAAAAAGAGAAACAACCAAAAATGAATTTAAGGCCTTTTATAGTCTAGCTCTCTCTACCCTACCTCACATCTTTCTAGGCTTCTCACACCTTACATCTCTTCCCCCAACATCTGCAATCCAGTGACTGGTCGGTCTCCTTGCTGTACTTAACATAAGATAGTCCATCTCCTTAAATTACCACCCTTCCCAGGCATTTTTATTGACTGTCACATACTTGAAATTCTTTTCTGCCTCCTAACTCTTCCATGGCCTTGGATAGTCCCATCTTTTACAAGAAATTTTTCTTGATTCCCCTTCTTCTAGTGCCTTTCCCAACTGATCCTGTATATATCTTGTTTGTACATAGTTATTTGCATATTGTTTCCCTCATTTGATTGTAAACTTCTTAAGGGCAGGCACTATTTTTTACTTTTCTTTGTATCGCTAGCACTTAGCACAGTGCCTCCCATGTAGTCAGTGCTTTATAAATGTTTGTTAGTCACTGATTATAGATACTATGCCATGTGCAAGCCATCCATCATTCTTCCTATACGACTGACCTGCCTACTTTTCCAGTTATCCATGTCCTTTATGATAGTTTTCCCACCATTTCGTGTGTTCAGGCCATTGTTAGTAATATGTTATAGTCTGCCTACACCTACCATGAATCTTCCCCCTGCTTTGAGGGTTCTCCTGAGACTTTAATTCTTCTAAGCTCTTGTTATGACCTTTATGTAGGCATGTAAGCAGTATAAAAAGAATATTGAGACAGAGTGGGCTTTTGTGGTAGAGAGGAAATTGGGATCATTGAAAATGCTTGCTTAATCTCCTCTTCTTCATCTCCGGACCTGGCTCATTGTCCATTTGGTGGAAAGTGAGGAAGAGAGTGCTAAGAATTGATCCATGAATTTTTAAATACTCAAAAATAGTACATTGCAAAAGTACCAGTAGTTCATTTGTGTATGTTACTTTAAGCTTTGAAAAGTAAGCTAAATTTCATTTTGATTTTATTTGTAAGTCTTTAAAAAATTATGAGGATTCTGACTCAAATTTACCTCTTTTATGTGGTAAGGAAAATATTTGTATAAATTGTAACATAGGTTGTAATATGTTTGTTCATAATTCTTTTTTTGCAGCCTCAAACCTAGATAAATATAGGTAAAATGTTTATCAGCTTGAAGCCTCTCCACATGAGCTTGTCATTCCAGCGTCTAGTTCATGCCCTGACCTATTGTCGGCAGGGTTCCTTAAGACTCAGAAAGCATGGCCATCTCAGAAACCATCTGCACACAACCAGAGCAACCTATTCAGAAAAGATTGCTCCAGTGTTCACCAGAGCTTTGGCATATGGGGACAAAATCGCCCTGGTTGACCACCGTGGACAGTATACATACAAAGACCTTTACTACAAAAGTCTTCGTTTATCCCAGGAAATATGCAAGATTCACAACTGTCCCAGTGGAGACATTAAGGGAGAAAGGATCTCCTTCATCTGCTCCAATGATGTGTCTTATGTCATTGCCCAGTGGGCATCCTGGATGAGTGGAGGTATTGCTGTTCCTTTGTATAAGAAGCATCCAGCATCTGAGCTGGAATACGTCATTCAGGATTCCCAGAGCTCTTTAGTCATTGCGGGCAGTGAGTATGTGGATCTTTTAACTCCCATTGTTAACAAGATAGGGGTATCGTTTTTGCCCCTTACATCCACAGTCTATGATGGAGTAGCAGATGAACTAACCCAAGAGTGTGCCCCCCAATTGGAGTGGAGAGACAGGGGGGCCATGATCATCTACACAAGTGGGACGACGGGCAGACCTAAAGGAGTCCTAAGTACACACGAGAATCTAAAAGCAGTGGTGAGTTGACTTGTTTGTGTTGCTCTAGAATATCTGCCTCTGGTGGGAAATGTTCAGGAAAGGGTTCATAATTAACTAAGTATTGTCTCAGAGTTTCCTGGCTTAGACTCTACAGTTAGAAGCTAATAACCTGAGGTCAAATTTAGAGATCCATTCATTTAATTTTCTGTAGGATAACTAGAAAGGTATCACTATCTTAGCTGAATTGTTCAATCGTTTTTTCAATTGTATTCAAATCTTTGTGATCCCAGTTGGGGTTTTCTTGGCAAAGATACTGGAGTGGTTTGCCATTTCTTTCTCTATCTCATAGATGAAGAAACTGAGACAAATAGTTTTTCCTGTATTTTCTATTTGCTCAGGGTCACATAATTAGTAAGTGTCTGAGGCTGGATTTGAACTTAAGTCTTCCTGACCTGACACTCTATCCCCTGTACCACCTAGGTGCCTCCTTAGCTGAATTAGATCTTGGCTGATTTGAGTCATGTGAAGATCTTATGTCATTTAGTTAAATAATCTCTTCCCTTTCTGCTTAACCCTCCACACAGTTTCTGATGATTTTCTTTAAGCACAGATCTGACCCTGTCCCCCCCCATTTCTTCCCACTTCATAAATTCTAGTTGCTTTCTTACTTTCTCTAGAAATAAAGTATAAACTCCTTTGTCTGGCTTTTAAAGCTGTTCAAAGCCTGGCCTCAACCTATCTTATCAGTCTCATTTCACCTCACCTATATGTCTGCTTCTCTGGTCCAACCAAACTGGTCTTCTCTCTGTTCTTCACATGTGGGTCACCCTCCTCACATTGCCTTTGTTCTGGCCATCTTGCATACTTCCCTTAACCTGAAAGAGTCATTCTCATCCATTCAGATGCAGATCAGGAATCACCTTTTAAGTGAAGTCTTTCCTGACCCCTCAAACTGCTTGTGTCTCCAGAATCCCCAATTTACTTAGATCAATTTTGTCTAGATCTATACATATACCTGTCTTCTCCCTGAGAGAAGGGATTATCTCATGTTTGTCTTTATTTCCTCACACACTAAATCAGTGCCTGGCATATTCATGCTAGAAATTTAATAATTAATAAATGCTTCTTCATTGATTAAAAGAGTTATGTATCACTTTTTATTAGCTAATAATATAACTTTTTTGAAGATAAAGAAGGGAAAATGATTAAGACAATAAATTCATTAATTGTCAGAAACTTATTTCAAATAAATAGTGATTCTATGAAAGACAATGTGGAAAGAGAAGACCTGAATTCAAATCCTGTCTCTGGATTTGTTAGCTGTGACTACCTGGGTATTATTTTTCTCATCTATAAAATGAAAGGTTGCTTTAGCTATCCTCTGAAGTTCCTTCAAGATCTAACATTTCTCATTTATGTGTATTTTTTTTAAATTAAGAAAATATTTTAAATTAAGTCATTATTTTTTCTTTGATTATCTTTGATGACTTTTCTCTGGAAATTTTTATTATACAATATGTATATTTTAGATTGAAAAGCTAAAAAAAAATAAGGAAGCTTTCCACAGGGACCTATCCTAGAACTTCCTTTATTTAAGTCATAGCAATGCTCATTGATACCTGCCTGTCATTCTGTGCTTTCCAAGGCCTTGTGTTTGCTTCCTTCCAGATAACAGGACTTGTTAACAAATGGGCATGGACAAAAGATGATGTGATCCTTCACGTGCTCCCATTGCACCATGTCCATGGCGTGGTCAACAAGATGCTTTGTCCATTCTGGGTAGGAGCTACCTGTGTCATGCTGCCTGAATTCAATGCCAAAGTGGTAAGTCTGATGATATTCTGGCTTACAGAATTCACAGGTGGGTGCCAGCTCTTGTATGTGAATTATTGAGGGACAGATCTTTCTCTCCTTGTTTTCTATCTCTTGGGCGTTTTGTAACTTAGGATTTCGTTCAGAAGATAAAGAAGATCAAAGAGAGGAGAGGGAATTCCCATCTGCGTTTTTACTAGCATGAGGAATGTAGTAGGTAAAGATTTAGATGAGTTTAAATCCTGCCTCAGACCCTGGGCAAGTGGCTTAATCTCTCTAAGCCTCAGTTTCCTTATCTGTAAAATGAAAGAGTTGGTCTTGATGGTCTCTGAGATCCTTTTAGTTCTAAATCTACAGTCCGTGGTCCATGAGCTCTCCTCGTTGTGATGCCTGATTGAGGAACAGATTGTTAAGATGATCAGTTTACTCAAGGATTTCTTATTTGTCTATGGGCAGAGAGAACTCTGGATTTGGACTCCCAGGGTCTGAATTGTCTCAGCGCTTTTACATGTTTCTTATGTGACTTTGAGCCTGACATTTAACCACTCTCAGCCTCAGTTTATTCCCCTCTAAGTGAGGGAGGCTGGATTAGACGAACAGTTGATCTCTTCTAACTCTTAAGTCGATGATGCTACGAGCCTGTCATTTACTCACAATAATCCTGTCCTTCATCAAGGAAAGCCAATAGTTCTCCAGTGGCATTATGTATGAATGTGGTTGCAGTGTAGAATAAAATGTACTCTGTAGGTCTTAGAGTTTATGCTTTCTGGAGTGAGACAGGAGGAAGGCTGAGGTGACCGGAATAATTGAATGTGCTGTCAAGTAAAGGTAGATTGCCCTTACCAGAACAAATGGCCCTGAAGCACATTTATGTGATGTTAAGAGGATCATATTTTCTGATTGATTAGCATTATAATGTTATACCACCTCAAAAGTCTCATTCATGAAAAAAAAAGTTTGACATTTTTGATGAAAAATCCTAATTTTATGACCAAACATTAACAGCAGTTCTCAAAATAAATTACAAAATACGAAAACTATCTCATTTTGACATTTTTATACCTGAAATTCTATTGACATTTGGCTAAATTGATGTATGCCAAAGAGTCCTAAGAGACTGCCTGTCTCTTTAGAGATTGTCTGCTAAGGAAGGACATCTCTGCTTCCTAGTTGCACTTAGTTCAATGTCTGGCACATAGTAGGCACTTAAATGCTTTTTGGCTTGATTGGACTTGAGTCTATAAGGATAAAGTGGATTTCTTTGTCCAAAGTAAAGTTTTTCTTTAAAAATATAAAAAGTGATATTTATTTTGTGTTTGCTTTTATTGTAGTTATGTTATGTCTGACTCTGTGATTCCCATTTGGAATTTTCATGGCAAAGATTCTGGAGTGGTTTGTTATTTTCTTCTCTTATCTCATTTTACAAATGAGGAAACTGAGGCAAAAGGGGTTACATGAATTGCCCAGGCCCATGTAGATAGGAAGTATCTTGAGCTAGTCTTTCTGGTTCCAGGCCTAGTGCTATATCTACAATGCCAGCTGCCCCATTTATTTTGTTATGGGATTAAAAAAAAAAAAAAAAACACTAGAATTTCTTAAAGTACATGATTTGTTTGAAAAGATCTGATTTACTTTACATGTCCACAGGGCAGTGAATGACATCATGTTGGACTCCAGTGATCTAGGGGGCAATGAATGACATCATGCTGGACATCAGTGATCTAGAGGGCAAAAAGTGATGTCCTGTTGGGCACCAGTGATCCAGAGGCATGAATGATGCCATGATTCGTGTCAGAGGGCAATGAATAATACTTTATTGGGTGCCATTGATCTGGAGGGCAATGAATAATATCATATTAGGTATTGAGGTTGTTTCCAGTGGTAATTTGTGGGTTAGAACTGGTGCAGAGATATCATCTAAGATGTTTGGATTTGGACTAAATGTGAGGAATAATTGCTAGTCAACTGCCTCAAATTTATGCTGGTATCATACAGAGGAAGGTCTATGCCATGTTGGATGAGGGTATATGGAAGGATATTGACAATTGAATGGGAAAAAAAGACATGAATGGAGGTGAGATCATAGTAAATTTGTTTCAAGTATCTGTGTTGGAAAATTCATGGATCAGGAGATGGCTTACCTTTTTCCTTTTTTTTTTCTCCCTCATATCATTTATATAAAGGAAAAGCTAATGATATTAAACTTTATTTTTGTGGCCAAAAGCTTTGATCCCTATCCCTGAACAGTGGGTAAAAATAAATCATGCTCCAGTAAAGTTCCTTTTAGAGGATATTGTCATTTTTTTCTTCATTTCATCAAACTATTTTGAACAGTATACAGTATTGCCCTTTCCTGGAGCTATTTGTGTGATAATCTTCATCATAATAACAACTCACATATATATTATTTCAAGGTTTCCAAAGTACTTGGCTCATAGCAACTTTGTGTTGTATGTAGTGTCAATATTATTATATACATTTCACAAATGAAAAAAGGGAAGTTCAGAGAAATGGATTGACCTCGACCTTAGTCACTTGGTTCATAAGTGTTAGAGCTTGTATTTGAAACTGGGCTTCCTGAGTCCAGCATTCATTTACTCTGCTTCCAGCCAACTGTTCATCCCAGCTGTAGGTCAAATCAGCTTTTTGAGGATGTCTAGAAGCTGTATAGAGGCTTATGTAAAAGTCTCACTAAAGTCAATTACTAGTTTGAATATTTCTTCTTCAATGGAAATATTTTCATTTTTTAAAAAGATACATTAAAATGTTATAAAACACATCCAAATCAAATAACTATTGACTAAACTATGAGAGATTTCTGAATAGTTGAGATTCCAGCGCTCTCAATTCCCAATGCTTCTGATATCTTTGGTGAGCCCCGCCTTTAAGTCTCTTCCTACCATATTCCATCCCAGTGATGAGCCACTTCAGCCTAAATGATGTGTTGGAGTAATTAATGGAGGGAAGAGGAAGTGTTAGGCTCAAAGATGAGATGGACCAAAACTGTATGCACACTTCTTTACGTCCTGTGGCATTTAGTGATTGATGGCCCCTTCCACAATCGTGTTTCTCTGTGCTGCTCTCCCGACATCCTTGGATCAATGAGCTGACGTTGAAGAATGGGTTCTGGAGGAGGGAGGGAAGAGGGGCACCTGAGGCTGCTCGCAGCACTCAGCAGGGATTGACAGCTAAGGGCAAGAGAGGACAGCAATTGAGGACATTTTATATTGACCCTGAAAGCTGACCTTGTGCAGGTGAGGGTTTGCCGAGGAGCTGTTTGTGATGCAGACGCCACGGGCAGCTTGGTCCCCAGAGTTCTGCTGTGCTGTTGGGTCTCTGAAGGATGTAAATTGCCCTTTTCCCCCTTGCCTCCTCTCCCCCTGTTTTGAGGGTCTCCCCTGGGAGTGGAATGGTTTGATTGGCACTACAAAGAAGCCCACAAGGGTAAATCAGACTTTCTTGTGTAATTTAATGCAAGCCGCCATTCAGTTTGAGCCTATTTTCACCAGCTGTTTACAGAATGCCCTTTGCTACTGAAATCAACTTTCAAAAAAGAAGCACAATTTCAATTGAGGTTTTCTCAGGAGTGGGAGTTTTGCTACTTTAGGTTAAAAAGTGGGATGGGAGCTAAATCACTTGACAGGTAGACTGAAAAGGGGTAAAGGACTAGCCCACATCAGACAAATATGGCCTTATGTGAAGGTGGGTCAAGAAAGTAATGATGGGTTGAGTCTTAATTTGTGACATTTTATTATATCAAATCAGTTTTTCTTTATCAAAAACAAATAGGTCCAGATCTGATGTCTGCTTGGTTTCTATGAGATTCTACTGGGCTGAATTCTATTCATACCTACAAAGGTGAAGAGAATGCACTCTATAGGATATTGTCCTTTGGAATGACATGTAGGTAGGACTTTGTGTTTCTAGCTGAATGCTGGTAGAATCAAATGCTAAAAGATTACAGGAAAATAATAGATTAAAAATGAAAGTAAGCATGGCTAATTTTCCTCTTCAATTAAGATAGATTCTCAGTCTAAAGGCCAGCATTTTGTAAGCTGTGAACTCTGGAACTTTAGTAGTCCAGGAAAGGTTACTGATGGCTATCACCTTCTCCTCCCACCTTGCCACTTGTTCCATGAGTGGACAAATAGCAGTGATTACATGAGAAAGAACATAAGGAATATCTCATGTTTAGTACTTTTTCTGCCACTCAAGAGATTGAGAATTTTCTTTTAAGTCTTCATCCTCTCTTGGAGTTTCACTTAGGTATAAGAATTGAAATTCTCTATCCTTAGTCAAATATTCAGGGTACAAAAACTTCTTTACTACAATGAGAAATATAAAGTAGGTGCAGGAAGGTAAATTACAAGTATTCAGTTTGGTGATGCTTGAAATACAACCCTAGTTTATCAATTCTAATTGGTGTATTTCCCAGGCCAGCTAATTTACTCAGCAGGAGTCCTTTCTGGCTGGGCTTCTGGTCCACGATATTATCTGCACTATACTTCCACACTGACCCATTCTTTCTTCCTCTGGGTACCACAGTTTATTTAGCTATTCCCAAATCAATGGATTATTTTTTTTTAATAATTGCAATCTTTTTTCAATAAGCCTCCTCCTTCTCAAATCCTTCCATGAAGTAAGAAAAACACTAAAGACAAATCAACCTACATAGCTAATGAATCTGATCATGTCTTTAATCTTCTTTTCTACTAAAAGAAGGAAAGTTTTTCACACCATTTTTAGGTCACCTACAACTTGATAGTTTAAATGTAAGATTTTTGTCAAGTGACCAAAAAATAGTTATACTATACCGATAGAAAAACTAAACAACATTAAAATTGGATTTCTCACTGGAAATGAAATTGGAAGACATCAAGATATTTCCATTTTCAGGTTTTCTCTCCTTCAAGGGAAAGGATATACCATAAGTTTTTCCCAATAAAGTGACCAACAGAATTGGCAGAGCTGATTTAATCATATATTTTCAGGTAGTAAGAATTGTTGTTTCTTTGGGATACTGGATTATTTCATTTTGCAGGACTCGAGTACCATTACCTCAAAGATAATGGCAATAATGTTCCAGTATTAGTTACAAAGGATGAAGTAGAATAATTTAATAAGGAAATTGGGTAAGATCCTTCAAATTTAGTTGAAATAATAATAATAACAATAACAATAAAAACATTCATGAGACTCTTTAAGATTTGCAAAACACTTTATAAATATTATTTTGTTTTCATAACAATCTCTTGGGAGGGGGATAAGAGATTCCAGGATAGGTTTCTTTTTTTTTTTTTTTTTTTTTTTTTTTTAAATTTTTTATTATATATATATTTTTATAATATTATCCCTTGTATTCATTTTTCCAAATTATCCCCCCCTCCCTCTATTCCCTCCCCCCGATGACAGGCAATCCCGTACATTTTACATGTGTTACAATATAGTCTAGGTACAATACATGTGTGCGAATATCATTTTCTTGTTGCACAATAAACATTAGAATCCGAAGGTACATGCAACCTGGGCAGACAGATATTAGTGCTAACAATTTACATTCACTTCCCAGTGTTTCTTCTCTGGGTGTAGCTACCTCTGTCCATCATTGATCAACTGGAAGTGAGTTGGATCTTCTTTATGTTGAAGATTTCCACTTCCATCAGAATACATCCTCATATAGTATTGTTGTTGAAGTGTACAGTGATCTTCTGGTTCTGCTCATTTCACTCAGCATCAGTTGATTTAAGTCTCTCCAAGCCTCTCTGTATTCCTCCTGCTGGTCATTTCTTACAGAGCAATAATATTCCATAACCTTCATATACCACAATTTACCCAACCATTCTCCAACTGATGGACATCCATTCATCTTCCAGTTTCTAGCTACAACAAAAAGAGCTGCCACAAACATTTTGGCACATATATGTCTCTTTCCGCTCTTTAGTATTTCTTTGGGATATAAGCCCAGTAGTAGCGCTGCTGGGTCAAAGGGTATGCACAGTTTGATAACTTTTTGGGCATAATTCCAGATTGCTCTCCAGAATGGCTGGATTCTTTCGCAACTCCACCAGCAATGTATTAGTGTCCCAGTTTCCCCACATCCAGGATAGGTTTCTATTTAGAAATCCACTACATCCAGGGCCCGACCAAAAGGAGTTGATTACCTTATCCTTTTAAAAGGCCCGCAAGGGATAGATCTTGAACTGTGCACAAAGTCCCAATTGAGGATGAGTAACTCAAAGAAAACACTATTATGTAGGGTAGAGTAGATTTAACAACACACACACACACACACACACACACACACACACACACAAAAGAATAGGAAGTAATTTTGCAACAACTGAAGATAGATTTAAAGAGGGAAAAAATCATTTCTACATGCTACATGAATATCTTGAAGAAATGAAACCAGATTTTTAAAAATGAAATAAAAGCCTTGGAAGAAAAAAATAATTTAGAACAGATGTGATAAACATATCCAAGAAATAGATTCCTTGAAAACTAAAATTGAGCAAACAGGAATCAATGGCTCCAAGAGACAGCAAGAAATATTAGAACAAAATCAAAAGATTGAAAAATAGAAGAAATTCCAGTATTTAATTTAAATATAAAATATAATATTTTAAAATTTAATATATTTTTAATTTAATATAAAAACAACTGACCTAGAAAATGAATCAAAAAGGTATAAATTAAGAATCTTTGAATTCCCTACAAACTATGTTCTTAGATCTTCAGGATCCTCGTGGCATCTCAGGATCTTAGCACCCTGGGCTGTCCCTCTCTTAATGCTGCTGTTCTGTATTGGTCATTTTCTACTTCCTGAATGCTTCTATGGTCCTTACCATAGAATTTTCTGATGATTCTGACTGATAATGGCTTTCTGACCTTCCTAAGCCATAGTGGATGGAGTTTTCTTGTCTATTGCTGCTTTCAGACACAGAACTCTATAGGAATCATGTGTCTCTCGCTTGACTCTGGTCTCTCCGGGAAGCTGCCCGTTTATATGTCTATGCTAATGCAGGGTTGGCTTTGTGGTCAACCTCCTTTCCTATTGCCCATGGATTTCTGACCAGCTTTTTGTACAATTCCAGTGTGGAAGAAGTCATTTACTGTAGTTTCTAAGTGTATTTCTTGATCATTAGTCAGTCTGTTATGATTTTCAAGTTTTTAATGGAATTGGCGCATGAAAACTGGATGACCTACCCCAGTTCAGGCCTCTATCTTGACCAGAAGTCTTGAGAATTATCAATACATGTCATTTGACCATCTTATGTTATTCTCATCCATGTTCTATAGACCCTCTACAGAACAGTTACCAAACATGCTGGAAGCCTTCTTCTAGGTCATGTTAAAGTTTATAGGTAGCACTCAGCCTATCTGTTACTTTTTATATTTACCACACGATTCCATTCTCATTGACAAATCATACATCTTGAGGAATTTTCTTATGTGATTTCTTGATCATTGTGGCCTCCTTACATTCGCTCTGCATTGCTTCCCTGACCTTTCATCACCAGCACTGTGATTCCTGAGATTGCAATACTGTACAACTGTCAGCTGTTCAATATTGCACAGAGAACATTTATGTTGAAAAGTTGGGTCTTTGCACTGAGGATCAGTAGGATAATCATTAAAGATACTGCCCATTTTCCCAAGAGCAATCCAGCAAACTTTCTTCCTCCTATTCAATTCTGTGGTTAACTCATTGTTCACTTACATTGCCTGTCTTCAGTATATGTACTGATGAATTCAACAGACTGGCCCTCCAGCTGCTTGTCATAATCTGGAGGATAGATATTTAGTTTTCATTCATTTAGTTTTTTACTTTCTAATCCACAGGCCATCTGCTCAATAGCCTCACCAGCAGCCTTTCTTCCCCCTTCCTTGACTACCACTCCCCTATGTATGTTGTCTTCCTCCAATTAAAATATGAACTCTTTAAGGACTGGACTATCTTTGTTTTGTATTGTTTTTAAATAATGGCTTTTTGTTTTCAAGATGCAAGCAAAGATAGTTTTCTACATTCACCCTTGCAGAACCGTGTGTTCCAAATTTTTCTTCTTCCCTTCCTCTTCTTCCCCTCTCTTAAAAAAAAGGAAATAATCCAATAAAGATTAAACATGTTCAATTCTTCTAAATATATTTCCACATTTATCATGCTGCACAAGAAAATTCAAATCAAAAAGAAAAAAAAAGAAAAAAAAGCAAGCAAACGACGATTAAAAAAAAAAAAAAAAAGGTGATAATACTATGTTGTGATCCACATTCAGTCCCCATAGCTCTCTCTGGATGCAGATGGTTCTCTTCATCACTAATCTATTGGAATTGGCCTGAATCACCCCCTGTTGAAAAGAACCAAGCCCATCACAGTTGATCATCACATAATCTTGTTGCTGTGTACAGTGTACTCCTGGTTCTACTCACTTCATTCAGCGTCAGTTCTTGTAAGTCTCTCCAGGCCTTTATGAAATCAAGATATTGATCATTTCTTACAGAACAATAATATTACTTAACATTCATATACCATAACTTATTCAACCATTCTTCAGCTGATGGGCATCTACTCACTTTTCAGTTCCTTGCCACTATAGAAAAGGCTGTGACAAACATTTTTGCACATGTGGATTCTTTTCCCTTTTTTAATGATCTCTTTGGGATAAGGACTGAGACTATCTTTGCATCCCTAGTGTTTAGCATAATGCTTAACACATACAGTAATTGCTTAATAAGTACTTGTTCATTCACATATAGTAAGTGCTTAATAAATGCTTTTTCATTCATTATTCCAGTATGATGTTGATTTCTTTTGAATAATCATGGGTCTCCTTTTGAAAACTCCATAGTATTTCAAGTCTTAATGCAATCAGCACAGTATCATCCATCAATAGGCATTTCTAGTTAATTTCACTATTAGAGATTCTTTTTCCATTTGGATTTTCCTTAAATATCCCTGTGCATATCTATAAAACAGTAAAGACTTCTAGGTGAATGGATTTTCCAAAGAAGTAGGAAACAAGACTCCTACAGAATGAGAAGTCCCTGAAGATTGGCAATTAGGTACTGGTAGAAGAAAAGTCCCCATGTTAATGAGGTCATGGATTCAGCCAAGTATCAAAGAAGCAGGCCCAGACCTGCCATCTAGATTTATACAAAAGATAAGTTTTGCGGGATTTATTTACTCTTTGCTTTGTAAAATGATTTCCTGCAGGATTCCTTTAAACAGCCAGCTGTCTTCATACTTTAAAAATATAATTTGATTTGCACATAATTTTCCATAACCTGTTTATACTGTGAAGTAAGGTATGTGTATTCACCAAAAACCTGTAGTAGAGACCTCGACTGGGCAGGCTTTCCTTATTCACCCTGTTCCTGTTAATGAGCCTCATCCCTGTTTTGGAGAGGACAGAGGAGAAAGAGGAAGACAGAAAGAGGGAATGGGAGAGAGAAGGAGAAGGAATGGGAAAGGGAAGGAAGGAAAACAGTAAGAGAGTGAAGAGCAGGGGAAAGGGACAGAGAAAAAGGATAGAGATAGAAGGAATAGAGACAGAGAGAAAGGTGGAAAAGGGAAGAAGCAGGGAGGAGAAGAGGGAGGGAGAAGAGGACACATCTTATCAATTTTTCAGTGTTGATTGTGAGATTGCAGCAGCTGAAAAACTGGAATTTCACCCTGTATGTGGGGTGTGTATGTATGTATGTGCGCCTGCGCATGTGAGATTACCTTCCTCGCCACTAATTATAGTCCTATCTGATTTCTATGTGGGCCAGAGTACAAAAGGATTCTCAACTTTAAGGGTTCATATCATTTAGTATGTCTGATAATAGCACTGACTGGCATTTCCATAGCACTTGAAAGCTTTCAAAGTACTTTCTGTGCAATATGTCACTTGAACTTTAGAAGAGCCCTGTTCAGTAGGGACTTTGGAAGTCTTACCCTCATTTTACCAAAGATCAGGGGGATAATCATCCCTGGTCACATGCCTAGTGAGTGTCAGAGCTGAGATTTGTACTCAGGTCTTTCAAGCTTCACTTCCTGCCTTCTGCCCATTATTCCACATGTCCTAATTGGCAGTTATTTTTTGCTCCCATTTCCCCCAATTGCTTCTATTTGTTTCTTTGGTAACCAAGGATCTATTTAATATATTGAGGCAGTCATCCAGTGTCTATATCTTGGTGGTAATAAATGTGCTTTGTTTCCATATTGAAATCTTTTTTTTTTTTTTATTAAAGCTTTTTTATTTTTCAAAACATATGCATAGACAATTCTTCAACATTAGCCCTTACAAAACTCTGTGTTCCAATTTCTCCCCCTTCTCCCACCCCCTCCCCTAGATAGCAAGGAGTCCAATATATGCTAAACATGGTAGAAATATGTTAAATCATATATCATATATATATATATATATATATATATATATAATACACCCACACACACACACATATATATGTATGTATGTATGTATGTTTAATTAGCATGCTGCACAAGAAAAAAAGAGAAGCAAAATAAAATGCAAGCAAACAACAACAGAAAACATGAAAATCTATGTTGTAAACCACACTCAGTTCCCACAGGCCTCTCTCTGGGTGTAGATAGCTCTCTTTATCACTGAATAATTGGAACTGGTTTGAATCATCTCGTTGAAGAGAGCCACATCCATCAGAATTGAAAATCGTATCTTCTTGTTGCCATGTACAATGATCTTCTGGTTTTGCTCATTTCACTTAGCATCAGTTCACGCAAATTCTCTAAAATCATCCTGCTGGGTCATTTCTTACAGAACAATAATATTCCATGACATTCATGTGCCATCATTTATTCAGCCACTCTCCAATTGATAGACATCCACTCACTTTCCACTACAAAAACCACAAACATTTTTGCATGTCTGAGTCCCTTTCCCTCCTTTGGGATATAAGCCCTGTAGAAACATCCTGGATCAAAGGGTATGCACAGTTTAATAGTCTTTTGAGCATGGTTCCAAATTGCTCTCCAGAATGGTTGGATCCATTCACAGTTTCACCAACACTGTATCAGTGAGCCAGTTTTCCCACATCCCCTCCAACATTCATCATTATCTTTTCCAGTCATCTTAGCCAATCTGACAGGTGTGTAGTAGTTTCTTAGAGTTGTCTTAATTTGCATTTCTCTGATCAATAGTGATTTGGAGCATTTTTTCATATGACTAGAAATTGTTTCAATTTCTTCATCTGAAAATTTTTAACCTTTGACCATTTATCAATTGGAGAATGGTTTGAATTCTTATAGATTTGAGGTAATGCTCTATATATTTTAGAAATGAGGCCTTTATCAGAACCTTTGAATGTAAAAATATTTTCCTAATTGATTGCTTCTCTTCTAATCTTGTCTACATTAGTTTTGTTTGTACAAAAACTTTTGAACTTAATATAATCAAAATTACTTATTTTGTGATCAATAATGATCTCCAGTTTCTCTTTGGTCACAAATTCCCTTCTCCCCCACAGATCTGAGAGATAAACTATCCTATGTTCTTCTAATATGTTTATAATATCATTCTTTATGTCTAGATCATGAACCCATTTTGATCTTATCTTGATGTACAGTGTTAAGTGTGGGTCCATGTCTAGTTTCTGCCATACTAATTTCCAATTTTCCCAGCAGTTTTTGTCAAATAGTGGATTCTTATTCCAAAAGTTGGGGCCTTGGGTTTGTCAAACACTAGATTGCTATAGTTATTGATTTTTTTTGTCCTGTGAACCTAACTTATTCCACTGATCAACTAGTCTATTTCTTAGCCAGTACCAAATGGTTTTCCATGGTGAAATCTTTATGACTGTTTCCAGTGTAGGATTATAGAGTTTAGGGATAAAAGGGAACTTAAAGGTTATCTACTCTGACTTCATTTTATAGATTGGGAAACTGAGACTCTATGCAGTAAAGTGATTTCCCCCAAAAATTACATAGAAGTAATCAAAGTCACATAAGTAATAGCACTGGAATATAAAATCAGGTGCTCTCCTTTGAAATATTGTGCCATTTCCACTAAACCACAGTGCCATCCACATGGACCATGGGTTAGTATATTTACTTTTCATCTGGGCCTCATTTAAAGTTTGTTTGGTTTTATTTTTATAGGCTTTTTTGTTGTTGTTGTTTGGTTTTGTTTGTTTGTTTGTTTGTTTGTTTTGGTCTTGGTTGGCATACTAACCATGTGAAGAGTCCCATTGTAGAATAAAGAGACATTATAAGGTGAAATACTGAATTTTTATTTTGGGTGGCAGAAGAAAGCACAAATCATGTATTGGTTCTCATACTTGCCAGAGTTTTGCTGAGTGAAGAATCAATTCCTCCGAAGCATTTGTTATCTTTCCAGTAGTAAGAATTTCAATCCCTGGATTTATTATCCCCAAGAACATTGGATACTATTTCCAGGCAATATTGAGCTAGTTATCTGTGACCTGATTGTAAGATGATTTGGTTGAAAGTCAGAAAAGGAAATTTGGAGGACAGCAAGTAATAGATGTATGGATTGGGTTTGATAATTTCTTAGAAACCTTGAATCAAACAAGTGATAAAGTTTTCCTTTTCTGTAAATCTGTCTTTAGCCCTTAGCTTTCTTTCCAAAGTAATGTCTTTTGATGTGTGGATATAAAATAAAAAATGAAAGCCAGAGCCTGTCATGTGCATTTATATTTCTAGGTCCCAGGGAAAAAGCATTTGCTTCTTTTAGCATGCCTGAAGCATAGTAAGGAGTTTAAAAGCTTCAGCCTGGAATGCAGAGGGACCATCAAGTAACACTGATGAATAAATGATAAAAACCCAAGTCATGGGGAGCACAAACAGTTTCAGGTTCTAACAGACATGAGAATGAAGCCACAGATGACCTGATTTCCTTTTGAAAAAAAGACTGTTTCTGTCTCACATATTGCTGTGAACAGCTTGTGTTGAGCTAACCACTGGGATTTCCACCGTTTAAGAGAGAGCAGAGTTCTTTGAGCACTGCATAGAGACTTGGTTCTCATGTGAATATAAATTTAATAGGGCAGTGTAGAAATTGTACCATTCTCTTCTGCGTGTTTGTCAGTGTTGGGCAGTATGCTAGAATTTCTGCATATCTGGGAGTCCTCTAGATCTTGTGATTTTCTGAAAATTGATTTCCATCTTTCAGCCATGTTGACTACAACCCCGGGATCCTATATGGCCTATTAACAAACGGTATTGTTTCTCTGAAAATGGCAAACCTTTTGAAATCGAGGAGAGAGAGAGAAGGGGCACAGGGAGGAGAGAAAAGGACTTTCCAGTTTTCAATTCAATTAATTTCACAGGAATTATTTAATTTGTAAATTTATTTTTGTTAATACCAATTATTAATAAAATTTAGAGTTTGAAGGCACCTGAGAAGTGATCTAGTCCATTTCTCAGTTTTTAGAAAAGGAAACTGAGGACTAGGTGGCTTGTGCTGGGTCCCATTACTGGAGCTCAGCCTATGCTACTCTGACTCTAAAGTCAAGTGTCCTTCCCATGATAGCATGCTATTGTTTAATGTAGGTCATTTCAAAAAATATTCGATAATGGTTTTTTTGTGCTAAGTGATGGAGAAGATTCAAGTTTAGAAAAGACATGAGCCCTGCCCTTTTAAAGCTTATGGTCCTTTAAGGATAAAGCACCTTCCCACAGATGGGCGGATGGATATATTGCAAATGTGAAAATACATGCTACACTTCAAGATCTAAAAGAAGGTGCTGTTTAATTGGGGGAATTGAGGGGAATCATTGAGCATGTTCATGGAGGAGATACCATTTGATTTGGGCTTTATAGGAGGGGAATTCTACGAGGACAAATGGAGGGAAACGATATTCTAAGTATGGGGAACTGCATGAGCAAAGAACAAGAAAGGAACTAGATATATTTGGGATCAGAGTATGAAGTGCAATGAGGAAAATAATAATGATATAAAATTAACTGAGATAAATGTAACATCAGACTGAAATCTCCGGGCATTTTCTTTGGTTCTACTCCATGCCTGGAATGCTCTTCCTTTTCCCATTCCCACTGGCTTCCTTTTAAGTTACATCTAAAATCACACCTTCTACAGGAAGCCTTTCCTAACTCTCTTATTTGGAGTGCTTTCCCTCTGTTAATTATTTCCTGTTTATTCTGAACATAGGTTGTTTGTACATATTGTTTGCTTGTTGCTTTCCCTATTAGATTGTAAGCTTCTTAAGGAGCTTACAAAAGACTGACTTTTTCCTCTTTTTGTATTCCCAGGGTTTAGCAAAGTGCCTGCCACATAGTAATAAATCTTGAGAGACTGAATGTAGAGAGACCATTGTAGAGCACTGATGATTTAATTACAAGATTAAATTATGAGGAGAAAATTTTGGTATGAAATCATAAGAGATAAAGTAGCACCAGTTTGTGAAAAAGCTTTAAATGCTATGAAAAAAAGACCAGAACTTTGTTCAGAAGATTGTAGGGGACTACTGGAGATTTTCAAATAGAGGTGTGACATGAACATTTGATAGTAATGTAAAGGAAAGGCTTGAAGAGATTAAGGATACAGCTTAGCCTGTATGAATAACAACAATAATAGAAATCATTTGTATATGCTTTAAAGTTTACAAAACTCTTTAGACATATTATCTCATTTTATCCCTACAACTATCTTGGGATTATTATTGGTGTTGGAAACTGAGGCAGATAGAGGTTATGTAATTTTCCAGGATCACTTAGCTAGTAAATATTTGAATTTGTGTCTTCCTGACTCCAGGTCCAGTGCCATATCCCCTCTACCATCTAGCTGTTTATTTAGTGAAACTTCCATTTAAGAAAAGGGTATTGTTTGTCCTTTATTTATTAATTTATTTATTAAAGGAATAAAAAATAATTTTAAGTACTCAGGGTAAAAAAGCACCAAACCCTGCTAGAATATCTTCTCATGCAGTTATTTTGAACAAAGCTTCTTAAACTGTAGGTCATGACCCCTACAGGGATTGAAAACTGAATGTGGGGGTTGCAAAATTATGATTTATTATCAGTAAATGTTTGATTTGTTTATTTTTTTATATACCTGTTATCCGGGGTCACATAAAAATTTCTTGGGTAAAAAGGGACCCTGATTTAAGAACATTCAGAGAACCTTATTATTTAACTTTCTCCCAAAACACACCATTACCTGCTTTCTAGTGAATTCTCAATGAAAAGTAAGTCTTCTACCTCAACTCTGTTGTTACATGGCATCATTTCTTAGCTTTTTTGGATTCCTACTGTGGGTTATTCCACAAAGATCAACATCTTCTTCCTTAGTGATTTTCAGCAAAGTTGAACTAATTTTCATTTGAACAAACCAGGAGAGTTCATTTTTGTGCAATGAAATTGTTTTGCCAATATCATTTGGCTGATTTGATCTCCTTGGTTGCATGGAAGATGCCTTCAGATTGCTTCTCTGCAGGTTGGAGCCAGTTTTGATAGGATCATCACTTTCTTCCAATTTGCTTTTATTTTTTCCTTCTTTTTATATGTAAACTCAATGGGAAACATTACTATTTGTCATTTTCAGTGTGATTTTTCACTTCAGCCACATTTCCTCCTCACCCCAATCCCTCAGTAATTTTGATTTTGGGATTGGTTAGACTGTCTACAGATTAATTTTTCCTGACCTCTTCTGAACTTATTTTTGACACCAGACTCTGCAATCCATTTGAAAAGAAAGTATTTGTCTTTTCTTTAAGTGCTGTGCTCTGAGTAGAAACCAAGCAAGTGGAATTTGGAATTTAAAAAATAAATTGTTGTTTGAGCTAGTTGGACTTTTTCAAATCAGTTTCAAGTTTCTCCCTCTGTCCTTTCATTTTGGTTTCTTGTTACCCTTTTGCCACCCTTCTCATTTTAAGAGTTTGTTATTTAGCACATTTTTATATAGTGCTTTTTTGTTTATTTTGCTTTTTAATACTTAATAAATATCCATTGGAGTTTCTCTTAAAGTACATAAAATTTAGGTATGGTGGTAATAAAATTAACTTTAGTGTTAGGTTCTTACTAAGTGCTAATGAGATAATGAGATATTAGGTTCTTACTAAGTGCTAAGTCGGTACTTAATAATTCTCTAGTTCCGGCCTTTGAATTCCTGGGGAAGAGCTTGCATGCTTAGGAGGAGCAAGTTCATTGGTTGAAGTAATTTTTCCCAGAAGCCCTTGCATTATCCCACGCCCATTCTCTGGGAGGATAAAAGAGGGAAGTCACTACTCTGGACAAGAGTTAAGGGCAGCTGTCTGGAGACAATGGTTCTCTATAGGAAGAAGAATCTGTCCGAGAGATTTGAGTTGACACAGCAGATCTCCTCCCAGAGAGTGATCGGCAGTTTCTGGAGACAACAGCACGCTACAAATTGGTGCCCAACGTGGGGCAAGGACTCTTGCTTATCCTGACAAGGACTTAATTCCGAGCCCTTCAGAGGAGCTAGACTGGATCATCGCACTTTAGCATCATGTTCATATTGAAAAGTAGTCAGGCCAAGGAAAGGACTTTCCACTAGAGAAAGAACTACTTTGAAAGTGAAGTTGACCCATTCATGAATACCTGCTTCAATCAGGCCTATCTTGCCCATAATAATAGTTTAATATTTTAGCAGATTTCCCATCTTAATATTTTGGACATTACCTTCTTCAGTATTGATCACAGTTCATCCCTGCCTTTGATTAAATCCTGGGTAAGGTCCTGGGTAACCAAGTGGGGTTGGCAGAGAAAGCCTGAAATAAGGTAAGACTGTTCCCTGAAGCAAGCAGAGAAGGGCATTGATAGGGATCAGCTCAATCTTACAGTTTCACCCCCGTAGAGGTCTTTGGTAACCCCACTTTATTATATCTATTCAGAAAGCAAACCCTCAACTTAAATTTTCCCTCTAAATCTTTCCATAGCCTATAGATCTTTGCTGAATCTCTTTTGGGTTAGTCCACCATGATGTTCTGACTCATGATGTCTTTCTACTTCTTATACATAATTAACTCTTAGGGTGCTAAACTCCTATGAATTTAGCTTGTCAGTCAGTGGCATACTCCTACCTCATGGTGTATTCCCTTTTTCCTGGTTGTCATCTTCACTGGGGAACTTGTCTTTTCCACTGTTAATTGTAAAAAAAAAAACAAAATAAAACACCTTTTCTTGCTAACTTCCAAATCTATTTTATATTTACCACTCCTAGTGTGTATTTTACCTCTTCATTTGTCCTAAAATCTTTTATAAATAAAAATACCTTTTGGCAAGGAGAAAGGCCATTGTGAATTTTTTACATTGCTACCAAACCCCAGCATTTGGTGCCAATTGCTCATCCCAGTCTCATCACCTTCCCATTCATGTTCTCTCATGTCTTCCTCAGAAAATCCTTCCAGTACAGTAGAGATCTTCCTCGGTTAAAACACACACACACACACACACACACACTCTTTCATATTAGTCATGATTGAAAAAAAGACAGTCTCCTCCCAAAATGAAAAAAATAAAGAGAAAAAGAATATATCTTGATCAGTATTCTGATTCAGATTCAAATCAGCAGATTAGATTCAGATTCAGATTCAATTCTTTCTCTGGATATGAGTAGTATTTTTCATTATGAGTCCTTTGGAATTATTTGAATCATTGTCTTACTGAAAAGAGCTAAATCATTCACATTTGATCATCACACAATGTTGCTGTTACTATATACAGTGTTCTTCTGGTTCTGCTCACTTCATTTTGTTTCATTTCATGTAAGTCTTTTCAGGTTTTTCTCAAATCATCCTGCTCATCATTTCATATAGCACAGTAATAGTCCATTATCGTCATATACAACTTGTTCAGCTATTCCTCCATTGATGATATCTTCTCAATTTCCAATTCTTTGCCCCCACAAAAAGAGCTGCCAAAAATATTTTTGTATGAGTAGGTTATCCCCCCTTCCCTCTTTGAAAAAAAATCTCTTCGATACAGATCTAATAGTGGTACTGCTTCATCAGAGGGTATGAAGAGTTTTAGAGCCATTTGGGCATAGTTCCAAATTACCCTGTATAGAATGGTTGGATTAGTTAATTAACAACTTCAACAACAGTTCAGTGGTGTCTCAATTTTTATTGAAAGCTACTATTGATAGACACATGATAAGGGTAATCACAGAACCAGCATTTGGGTTGAAACTCTGTGAGACTGATTCTAGTAATCTTGTGAGAAAGCCATAGTTACTTTTCAGCTCTTGGGTCAAAGGAAAATTGTATTCTTCTTCTCCTTTCTCTACCTTGAGGGGACAGTGGTTGGTTTACCCCTAGATTTGTGATGATTGATTATACTAATTCTTCCAGTCCTAACTTTAGGTACTGTTAATAGTTATGAAGTTATCTATCCTTTTAGAGAAGTGAAAATTTCCCTCCATAATTTACTCAATGACCTCCTGTAGCAGTGAATTGCAAACACAGCCTAAATTTTTCTGTCCATTAATTTCATTGTAAATTCCCTTGTTCTCATATTATAAAACAGAATGAAAGCAAGACTGATTAATTTTTACTGTTGTCTCCATCATTTTTTAACATGTCAACTAAATTCCTTTCAATGTTTTTTCCCCCCCTTGGCTGAATAATCCTGTTTTTACCATTGCCGCTTATTTATGCCTATACTTTTATCATCTTGTATGATAATCCATTAAATGCAATAAGTAAACAGACGTAAGTGGGCTGAATCAGTATTTTGATTTCCAAGCAATACACAAAGACACTGCCAGGAGTCACGACGTTGGTGATTCATTAGTGATTGTCCTTCTGAATCAGTCGTGGACCAATATGCTATTTTGCAGCATAGTTGCCAGAAATCCTTTATCTCAAATGAGGCTGAAAGTACCATGGCGAATTGTTGGGAAGCCATTAAGACAAGTGCAAAAACTGGTTTCCACAGTTGCTCTCATAGTTGCTTAAGAAGCTCTTTGCATGTATTCAACTAAGATTTTCTAATTTTAGACATCTCTAACTAGGGACTAGGCTTTCCAACTTTAAAATGTGGTGAAGGGTTGGGGTTTTTTGGTTGTTTCTTTTTGTTGTTATTGTTGTTTGTTTGCTTTTTAATTACCTGTCATTCCTACAGCTATGTAACTGTATCACTTAAGTATAGTGTAACTGGGAACATATACTCCTCCCCAGAGAAATGAGATTTTAGTTAATAAGTGCGTTTAAGTTTAGAAGGGGATGCTGCCATTTATATGAGGACCTATGGGAGTGATTTGCTTTTTTTTTTTTTTTTTTTTTTTTCCTGATATTGTACTGAAAACCATAACTTACTAAGAATAACCCTTGAAGTCTCCAGGTGAGTTCAAGAGCATGTTAGACCTTGGCTCTTCCAGTGTTCATTGGCCATACAATCTCTTGCACGTGATTGATGTATCTTAAATACAAAATCCAAACCTAAAAATAAAAACCCTCTCACAGTATTATTGGATGACCAGAAATCTGTTGTTGCATTTAGCTGTTTTTAGAGCCCCTGGGCTTCAGCATGTTATCCAGCCAAAGAGAACAAAATAATAAAAACAGAATGATGGGTTATCGATATTCTGCACTTGTGATTGATGAGTTGACAGTGACAGGCAGGAGAATAGACCAGGAGAGATAAATTATGTTGCTCTAAATCAGGAAAGCCAGTAGTGATGTCCTCCTCTGAAAAGCAAAATCTGGCAGTTTATTAGATTATCCAAAGTCCAGGATCAATTAATTGCCTCAGGTAATTCCACTCCTTGATTTCTTTGGATTGGAGGCATTTTATTGAGAGGAAAAAAATTTCTAGTGGCTTGGGCCCTGAGTCAGAGACCTGAATTCATTCTCAGTTCCTCTACTGACTGACTTACCGGATGACCCTGGGAAAATTATTCAACTTTGATATCTGCCCATTGCCTGTCTTGCAGCAGTCTTATGTGCAGACATGGGAGATAATGTAAAGCAAAGTTTAATGCTCTTCCTTGTGAAATGCAAAACAAAGACAAGATACTGTAGGATCTTTTATATTAAACTAGTGTCAACAGCAAGACTAACACTCATGAAACAAGACTCATCTTTGGGTCAGGCTTTTATTGCATCTGCAAGCCTTGGTCAGAAAATAAGTTTATAAATTTAATTACTGTCGTATTGTAGTACAGTACCCACAATGCATCTGTTAATAGTTTAAATATTCCTTCCAGTGATGCACACCATAACTCACCCATCCTGTGTGACACACAAGTCTCTTTCCATCCTCCACTCAGCTGTCAATGATCTTCTAAAGGGCAGGTTTGACCATGACATATACACACTCTGCTCTACTCAGTAAACTCTAGTATTCCCTAACATCTTGAAGATAAAATATTAAATCCTCTGGCATTCCAAGTCCTAACCTTTCCAATCTTCTTAAACCCTCACCCCTTCACTTTACACCTTAACCCACTTCCAAATAAATGCTCATGTACTCTGTAATCTAATGATATGTTCTTGCTTTTCCTTGTACAATATTTATCTCCTAACTCTGGAATTCTTTTGTTATATGTCTCCTGTCTTGTCTGTTTTTCCTTTGAGTCTTAACTAAAAAACCACCTTCTTATAAGAAGCCTTTCCTGATTTCCCTTAACACTAGACCTTTCCCTAATTTATCCTGTCTATAGTTTGTTTGTTCATAGTAGTTTGTGAATCTTGTAAACATCTTAAGGGCAGGATTTGTCTTCTTTTTTTTTTTTGTATCCCTAGCACTTAGCATAATGCCTGATATATAGTAGATTCTTAAAAATGTTTATTAATTGACTGACTGATTCATATTCTTCCATAAATTTGCTACAGGAGAGTCTGCTGAGGAACCTGTGCTCAGGAGTCTTTCTTGTATTCTCTTGAAAGTTGTGAGGCTACAGATGGAGGACACAGATTGTCCATATGATGTAGTCATTCTGTTGGTAGCTTAGAATTTTGTTAAGCCTTTGGAACTTGGAGTCCTGATCCATCTTTAGTTAAAAATGGCTATTTCCCTAGATACTTTGAAATGTGGTTATTAATTAAAATTCCATTTCTTTAGTACTGGTGAAGTAAAAGCTGGGGTTCTATTTTTATGCTTAAAAATATCCAGGATTAGTGATTTCAACCTTGAAAGTGCTCCCTTTCCTTGCAGATCATGGCCCCTAGATGGCCTTTGAGTGTAGCTGTGCCAAAAAAAAAAATTAAAAAAAAATACATTTCCATGGAGCCAGAATGGAAAGTAGCCTTTTAAATCAGGAAGACAGAAAGACAAAAAGATCTCTTCCAGCTCTTTCAAAGAGAATTCACAAGGAATCTCTAAGGAGAGGATTCATTTGCAAAGGGGGGGGGGGGCATGTTTTTTTGCAGAAATTTGTCAGCTCCTTGACCTTTTGGAAGAGATCTTCAGACAATTGAAGTTGTATGTGAATTGTTTAAGAGAAAGGTAGCATCATGGATGTTTCTTACTTGGTGGTCATTAGAAAATTTATGCCAAGTCACAAGAAATTTTTGTTTCTGTTAGGGGATTATATTTTTTAAATAGTAAGACATTATTTAAAAACTTGTGGTGCGGTTTCTTAAAAGTACTTTGTAAATCTATTTCTGAATAAACCCCAGATGAATGGAAAACATATGATTTGGCTCTAGAGATTGTTGCCAGCTAAGAATGTTTTTTATATTGTGAACTCCTTGAGGGCAGGGACTGACTTTTGCCTTTTTTGTGTGCCCTGAACTTAGCAAAGAGCCTGGCACATTGTAGGTATTTAATAAGTGTTTATTGAAATTGGCTGATTAAAAAATGTTTGCCATCTTATGATTTGACCTAATCTTTTCCCTTTGTTTCTGTCAACAAGGATTGTTGTGGCAGCAGGGGATAGTAGAAAAAATATGTAATTTGGTGTTCGGCTATCTGGCTTCAAAACCTTGCTCTGATGGTTACTTATGGTGAGATTGTAGGCCAATCAGTTAATCTCTTGGAGCTTTGCTGTCTTCATCTGTAAAACTCAGATAATAACACTTCTTATATTCCCTATTGCACAGGATTGTTTTAGGAAGGCACTTTTAAAATATTGGAATTATTCTTTTGACTACTGTTGTTGTTGTCATTATTATTGATTATTTAATGCCAAATGAACTTTCATCAAGAAGGTGGGGGCTTCACTAAAGTAGAAAGTAATGAAACTGAGCCAGGAAGCAGGATTGAGGGGAAAGTAGTAGAATAATTGGCCAACAGTGACAGCATGAAAGAGAATCTATTCTTCACCTTTGATAAATTTACATTTTGGCTTCTCTTCCCCCCCCCCCCCCCCATATCCTCATGTTCTGCCCTATCTGCTCTATCTCTATCTGAGAAGGTGGTGGTAGGGGATGTCCACTGTGGACTGAGGTGGGCATTGGGAAGAAAAAGGTAAAAAAAAAAAAAAAATCAATCCCTCCTCAAAAAAGTTAGACATTAGGGATACCAAAAACGGTGAAAACAGCTCCTGCTTTTGAAGAGCTCATAGTCAAATGGATAAACTCTGGATCCTCTCATCTCTACCTATTGATTTACCCATGATCCTTGAAGTTATTGAAGATGAATTGATTGAAGGGAAACAAACAAAGCTTTTGTCTACATTTTTTTTATATTACTGATCTGCTTTATTAAACCTTTCCAGAGGAGAGCTGACTTCTGCTGCTTGTAGGTCAAATATCAAATCCCACTCACTCTTTGCTTTTTATTCTCAGTTACATCTTTGTTTTTTTGTGTTTCCTGCTGAAAAGCATGCTCCCCTGAAGCAGGTCAGGTCAGAGGAGGTCCCCTGGTCTGGATCAAAGGTCATTCAGAGTGGGAGCCACCAATTACTTTCATTGGTCTCATTTCTGATTTCTGCTGATCCCATAGCTGATGCCTTCCTTTCCTTTTCCTCCCTGCATGGGAGACATCCAGAGGAAAAATATTCCCTATCATAATTCAGTGCATGATCTATGGCACCATTTAAGCCTGTGCCTTTTTTGCATCCTCTTTACCAAACCTTGATGGCAGGAAACAATCCTTTGATGAGTAGAGGGAGAAAAGGAGCCAAATTTGCGAGCTCCCCCTCCCACAGGAAAAGTGCCTTTGTTAAATGTGTCTTCCTGTATTAAAGGTGACAACATTTCAAAGAGAGCTGATTGTTCTCAGGCAGTGGAACGAAAGACAAAGCAAGTGAGGGAGAGCAGGAGAAGGTGGGGGCTTCACTAAAGTAGAAAGTAATGAACGGAGCCAGGGAACAGGATTTGAGGGGAAAGTAGTAGAATAATTGGCCAACGGTGGCAGCATGAAGGAGAATCTCTTCTTCACCTTTGATAAGTTTATATTTTGGCTTTTTCCCCCTATATCTTCATGTTCTGCTCTATCTGAGAATGGGTGAACTGGTGGTAAGGGATGTGGACTGAGGTGGGCATTGGGAAGAAAAAGGTAAAAAAAAAAAAAATCAATCCTCCCTCAAAAAAAGCTAGAAATGGTGGTCCTTTGGGGTGGGAAAGAACTAGTTGGGTATAGAGAAGAAATTAAAAGGAGAGGTCAGTCATGTGTTTATTAAGGACAAAGTAATGATGCTGGGTTAAACTATCCAGAGTGAAAAGCTAAGTAACATCCATAATATCTTATGGGTAAAAGTGTCAGTGCTAAACAAAATTGATACTAGAATAAAAAAAGTTTAGGAACCAAGAAGGGTTTCTTTCTTTCTTTTTTTAAAAATAATAATAGCTTTTTATTTTTCAAAACACATTCAAAGATAGTTTTCAATATTCACCTTGCAAAACCTTGTGTTCCAATTTTTTCTCTCTCTTTCCCCACTTCCCCTCTCCCCTAGATAGCAAGTCATCCAACATCCAAACAATGTATAATTCTTCTAAATGTATTTACACATTTATCATGCTGCACAAGAAAAATCAGATCAAAAGGGGAAAAAAAAAACAAGAAAGAAAAACACAAGCAAACAAACAATAACACATCAAAAGGTGAAAATACCATGCTATGATCCACATTCAGTCTCCATAGTTCTCTCTCTGGGTGCAGATGGCTCTTTCTATCACAAGTCTATTGAAATTCCCTTGAATCATGTCATTATTTAAAAGAACCAAGTCCATCACCGTTGATCATCATATAGTCTTCTTGTTCTTATGTACAATCTTCTCCTGGTTGTACAATATTAATATATGTACAATATTCTCCTGAATTTTCTGGAATCATCCCACTAATCATTTCTTGCAGAACAATAATATTCCATAATATTCACATACCACAATTTATTCAGCCATTCTCCAGCTGATGGACATCCACTCAGTTTCCAGTTTCTGGCCACTACAAAAAGGGTTGTCACAAACATTTTTGCACATGTGGGTCCTTTTCTCTCTTTTATGATTTCTTTGGGAACTGTGGACTGAGACCTAGTAGAGACACTGCTGGATCAAAGGGCATATACAGTTTGATAGCTCTTTAGGCATAGTCAAGAACAGTTTCTTGAATTCACCAGCAAGGGAGCCCTTGTTAGTTCTTAAACTTTCTGGTTCTGTTCTTGGTTTGCTCAGCATTGACAATCTTAGCCACAATTTCTTCATCGGATTCAGTGGTCCTCAAACCATTGGACTAGGAGAAAACATGTGCTAAGAAAACTTTGATACTCTGAAGCAATCATTTGGGGATTCTTCATTTTAAATTAGTTGTGGAATAAGAGACAGAAATAGTGTTAGCTAGGAAGTCAGTCAGCCCTTTTGGTGATAGAGAATTACTTGTACTGTCCAGAAACAAAGCCTAACGAACCATAAAATGTTGATATACCTTCTAATTTCTTTAATAAGTTAGGAGATTATCAGGAAAGCACTGACTTTCTATATTCAGTCCTATCTATAATATTTTGTTATATTGATTCCAAGCTTGAATATACAGACATATACATTAACATGTATGTCAGTGTCATTGATTGTATAGGCACATGTGTATATCTCTGACAAAATGCAGGTATATATGTGTGTGTGCACATATATCATATACCTTTCTGTACATTACCATTCTTCATTCTATGTATACAGATTGCAACTGCTTTATAATATATAGATATTTCAATGAATTTTATTTTGCCTGGCTTCTGCCAAACACATATTTCTTGTCTCTTTAATCACAGCAGGATGACAGTAATGGTATTAATCTAAATAAAGTTCTGTAATGCTCTTAAAAAAAAAAAAGATTGATTTAATATGCTTTGTTGGTATTTTCCTTACAAACAACATGGACTAACCTTTGACTCTCCATAATCATCAGAGTCAAATGCTAATTATTGGTTTAGTACACATTTTGGTGATAGATAGGGTGATTATTTGGTTATTTTCAAATGAGCTATAATGTTTTGGAATATGCTTACTAGGATTTTCATGTTTAAGGAAAGATTTAAAGATGGAGAACAATGATATCTATGATTTATCTGTTTTCTTTTTGATTCAGATAATTTTCTTTCTTTTCTTGCTAGGTTTGGGAAAAATTTCTAAGTTCTGAAAAGCCACGGATCAATGTTTTCATGGCAGTGCCTACCATTTATTCCAAATTGATGGATTATTATGATAAACATTTTACCCAGCCTCATGTCCAGGATTTTATACATGCTGTCTGTAAAGAGAAAATCAGGTAACTGAAGAACCCAAATATAAACTGAATCAGCTCTGGGATCAGAAAGCTTGAGTTTGAGTTACTCTTTCAGTAAGTAACTGGAGGACCTCAGAGCAGTTGCCCAGCTTGCCCAGGTCTCAGTTTTCCTAGTTTTATATAAAATGATCTCTTAAGTAATTTTTATGTTCCTTCCATTTCTAAGTACTCTGATTCTCTGAGGCTATAGTTTGTTCCTGAGAATATTAGTTCTATTCTATGTTAAGAGATTTTACTTCCCATTTAACTTAAATATGGCATATGGAGTACTCAGAAAATTGCCCTTTGGTTCAAAGTCATGCCATTCAAAAACTGTAGTTCATGAGTCCCAATCAGTGTGTTTACTTTTATCAGCTAGTCAAGAGACACTAATTTAAAACAAAGGACATTTAATCAAAGCATATAGAAAGTTAATTTAAAGACAAGATTCCTACATGCCAAAATGGGATGTCTTTTCCCACTACTGCATTACTAGTCAATCAATAAACATTTATTTAGTGCATATTGGGTTGTCAAGCACTGTGCAAAGAACTTGAAATATAAAAAGATGCAAAAGATAGTCTGTGATCCCCAAAGCTCACATTCTAATAAAGGAGACAAGAAGTCAACAAATTATATATTTGTATATATACATTTATATACACATACATGTACACATATATGTATAAACAGGAAAGCATTGGAATTAAAGGGGGTTGGGATAGTCTTCCTATAAAAGGCGGGAGTTTAGCTAGGATTTGAAGGGAGCCAGGGAAAGTAGTAGACCGAAATGGAGAGAGAATTCTAGGCTTGGGGGATAGCCAGACAAAATTTTCAGAACTGAGAGATAGTGTCTAGGTCATAGAAAAGCTGCAAGGTCAGTATAGCAAAGAGGAAGATATAAGAAAGATAAGAGGAAATTAGACTATGAAAGGCTTTGAATGACAAACTGAGAATTTTGTATTTGATTGTAGAGGTGATTGGATTGGAGTTTATGACATGATCAAACCTATTCTGTAGGAAAATTGGCCAAATGTAGAATGGATTGAATTGGAGAAACTTGGGACAGGCTGCTCACCAGCAGTAATTACAATAGTCTAACCATGAAGTGATAACGACCTGCACGGGGCTGGGGTGAGGGTGGGGTGAGGGTGGGGGTGGGGGAGTATCAGAGGAGTCCAGGAGTTGTATCTGCATTACTTTCACCAGCTGGCCAAGAGACATTAATTTAAAATAAAAGACATCTAATCAAACCATATAAGGGGAAGGTTGACAAACCTTGGAAACAATTTAAATGTGTGTGTTGGGGGGGGTGAGAGATAGTGAGGAGTCCAAGGTGACCTTAGATGGTGAGTGTGAGGGAATGGCAGGATGGTTTTATCCTCTACAGCAATAGGGAAGGTAGGAGAAGGGGAGGGTTTAGGGGAAAACATAGTAAGTTCTATCTTTGATGTGTTGAGTTTTAAGATGTCTATTGGACGTTGGGTTTGAGATGTCTAAAAGGCAGTTGGATATGTGAAACTGGAGGTCACCAGAGAGATAAGAATGGTGATTAAATCCATGGCAGCTGACGAGATCACCAATTGAAGTAGCATAAAGAGAGAAGAAAAGAGGGTCTAGGGTAGAACTCTGCAGGACACCTACAGTTAGGGCACTAGTGTCTGCGAGTTGGAGGAGATGCATTCAGAGAGCACAAATGACCAGATAACATACATGGAGAGCATATATGTAGGGAATATCTGTGACCAGGTCATATTCATCAAGGAATTCATGCATGGTCCAAACAACTCTTAATTTCATTATTCTATGATTTCTCTGCTCCCCTATGATGATATCATTATGCTATTTGCTGCTATTTTCTACTAAAAGTCACATCTCTTTTCTGAATGTGTTGCCTCTTTTACCTCTTACTTCAGTGTCCTAATTGTAGCCAAGCTTTTTCTTTTTTTACTGCCATCTCCTGGGTTTTGCCTTTTCATGGTCAGATGCTGGCTATCCCATCTCCCATCTGCTAAGGTATAGGGACTATACCAGACCATGCAGGCTAACAGACCTTTAGTCCATAAGATAGGATACAAATCACCATACTCAGCTAAGGTTGACTGGTCAAATGCCAGCCAGTGTGCCCTCAAGCTAAGACTGAATCTATTCTTTTGACTGTGTCTGATGATTTCTTAAAGTTTAATTTCCTGATGAATTATCTGAATTAAGGTTAGCAATTTTTCATAAGTCCTGTTTAATGTTCTAAAAAAAAATCTACATCAAGGGGCTTTGCTAAAGAGAACCTTTTTTCCCCTTTCTGATACTCTCCAGTTTAAAAAGCAAATGAATGTAAGCAAGGATAAAAAATAAGCAAAGAAACCTGCCTTAATTATGAGACTCTGCCCATGAAAAACTTCTTCAGTTTTGTGCTTCTGTATTGCCAGTTGAAAATCTTAAAAAACAATTTTAAAAATTAATTTTGTGGAAAGTTATGAGGAAGTTGATTGAATTAGTAAAGAAGAGTGGTAACTTAGTTTATCCATCCTTTCTTTTCTTGGCCCATCATTGGCACTAAATCTGTTTTAGTTGTTATCCTTTTCACCCATGTACTTAATTGATTTGCTAGTTCTAGTTTCAGTTTGTTTCTACATGAATCCAACCTTGGCTTCTATATTTTCCTTTTCTTTTTCTGCTGTTCAACCTTTCTGTCTCCCTTCTGGCCTAACATTCTATCTCCTATGACAACTTTAAATTGCTGTACCAATGATGAGAGTCAGTATGGTGTAATGGAAAGGGGAAGGGAATGAGCATTTATTAAGTACTAAATATGTTCCAAGCATTAGAAATATTATCTCATTGATCCTTGGGAGGAAGATGCTATTATTTCCCCCATTTTATTGATGAGGTAATAACTGAGGCAAAAAAGGTCAAGTGCTTGCTCAGAGTCACACAACTATTTAGTGTCTGAGGCCATTCTGGAATTCAAGTTTTTCTGCCTCCAGGTTCAGTTCTCTATCCACTGAATCAGGGAAGGCCTTCAATCCTGATTATCCATAAGACTATACAGAGTGACCTCTGGGCATTTGACCACAAATGCTACTGGGCATCATCCCTCTGAGCCTCTCTAAAATGGTTCTCATCCTTAAAATGGGGATAATAGTACTTACAGCACTTGTCTCACAGGGCTCTTACAAGACTCCAGTGAGATACTGTATTCAACTGTTATTATAAATGTTGTTATAATCATCCTTTTCCCTCTCCTCTTATATCACTTCCAGATCAAAGTAGTTTATAGGAACCTTATGTTATGTTTACTGCTTAAGGACTGCTCTGTATGTGGAATTTTATATGTCTGATATGGAGCAAATTTGGGGTAAGGAGGTAGAAAAAATGGAGTCTTTTTAAATGCAGTAATAAGATTTTTGAAAATCTAAACGTCTGGAAGTGCACAAGGCATAACTTGGGCATACTTAAATTTTAAGCACATTTACATACATATCTGTATTCTCCTTCATCTAATTTAATTGATGATCTTAGAAAAGCCAGGGTAATAGATTGATTAGCTTGATCCTCATTTTAACAGTTAAATTTGGAACTGGACAAAAGAAATCCATTAGACTTTGCTCCTATTTTCCTATTTCTTTGCTCTTTATTTTGTATAGATTTTTCAGTGAAAATAAGAGTCCCTGTTTCTGACATTCCCTGTTGCTTATCATTTGCTCTCTTTTGTGACACACTGGCATTGTATGGCTATTGATAGAGATGTCACATTTCCTGTGCTAGAGATTTGAATGGGGAATAGGTATCAAGGCCTACTGAAATCTGAATAACCATAGATAGAAATCAGGTCAGAGGAAGGGAAAGAAATAAATGTGATACTGAAATATACTCTAAAACCTCACTAATTTATACTAGTTGGAAAAAGCCAATCAGAATTATAGATTTTATTTAAGAAAATGCAGTACTTAACTACTTGCAAGTTTCAGCAGTCACTAAAACAAATAGCTAAATAAGCATTCTTTAGTAGAGTTTCTGTTGGACCTACTTTAAAGAATTAAGATTGAGAATCAGGAATGATTTGTAGTTAGTATATTTAAGGAATTGTTTGTAATTAGCACGCTTGAGGAATCGTTTGTAATTAGTACATGCAAATGGGTACTCCTGAAAATAATTTGCTCTTATGAGCTGGCTAAACAGGCCCCTTTCCTTCTTGTTTACACTCTTATAATCTGCAGAATAAAGCTTTTAAACACACACACACACACACACACACACACACACACACACACACACACACACACCAAGGTAAACTCCAGGCTAACCTGCAAGTATGATCGATCATGAATTTTAAAATAGTGAGGTCCAAATTAACAATCCCCTGTGTGTTTTTGTTGGAAGGAATTGTTGATTCTTTAAAATATTGAACATATTTTAGTGAAGAGTACCAAGATCTGTTAGGATTTAAGTAATTTTCCTTTCCTCTTTGGTTCTCATTCCTTAGGTTAATGGTGTCGGGATCTGCTGCCCTACCGGTACCCGTCCTACAGAGGTGGAAGAATCTTACGGGGCACACTTTGCTAGAGAGATATGGAATGACAGAGATTGGAATGGCACTGTCTAACCCCCTGAAGGGTACTCGTGTCCCAGGTATGATCACTTTGAAACCAGAGAGGGCTCTTTCCATTTGATTTTCTATTCTCTTCTTTATGTGATATGGAACTTTCATGAAATCAGGACTAATAATGTGTTCTAGCTATTTTAGACAGGGCTTTAAGTAAAAGTAACCCATGGCAAGATGGCAGACCTGCCAGCCAAGGTTCTGATTGCAATTCTCCCAGAAGTCCAAGCTTTGTGTTGCCATGACACCAGAGGAGAAATAAGCCATCTGTCAAACACTCTTGCTCTACTTCTTTTTCCCTGGGTGTCTGTAGTTATAATATTGATGATTGGGTGGAGATATGCTCCTTGTGGTTTTTCTGTGCTTCTAGGATAGAATAAAGGAATGGAGAAATTAGTGGCTGTCACAGCAATTCTAAGATGCATATGTCCTGGTAACCCTGGAAGAAGTTTCACTCTCTTGGTTTGGATCATATGACAGTGGTGAACCTTACATCTTCACTGGAATTCTAGCTGCTACTCTCCTGAATAATAAATCAGTAGCAGCAGCATTATGATAGTTGTAATAAGTCCAGGAGGCAATATTTCTCTTGCTATTAAACCACCTGTACCTCATCTGGATCTTTTATTTTTTTCTCTATGTTATTTCATATTTGTATATTCTTTTCACTGCTTTCCTTGACCTATAAATTCTGAGCTACAGAGGTTTGGACTAAATCTGGAAACCAAGAAACAGCCTTAATTTGTTCTCTCTGGGCCGTTGTGAATGGCTGGGTCATAGCTCTTGTGGATTCCTGCTTTTATCTTTTAGAATTCTAATCCTAGATATAGTCAAATTGCATTAGTTTTTTAATCTATATCTTTTTCATGTGCCTAAAGTCTTAGATGTTGAGTCTTAATATAATCAAGTTGCTTATACTAATGATATATTCCTGTTCCTTACTGGTTAGAGTCTCTTGAACTCTTGTTTGTAGATTTATGCAAACTAACCAATAAGAAGCTCCTTTTCACTTTTTCATTTAACCACAGAGTCCTCCCACTTATCCTCTAGATATAGTTGTAAAACTAGTTAAGATTATGACAAGTTAATAGTTAGACCATTGTCATAATCTAGAGTTCATCATTGGAAGATTGCATTTAAAGAGAGTTTACTCCTTCCATTCCAGAAGTTTAATTATGTTACTTTCATAGTTTATAAACTAAAAACATAGTATACATCATTGTGTTGCCTGATTACCTAAAAATGCTGCATATATAGCATTGCATCAACTGTTGACTAATTTGCTAAAAACACAGTATGTTGTTGTTGTTCTTCTTAACTTGTGTTGACTGCTGTCTAGTTCTTTTGTTTAAAGAGCTTTGTGTTGGAAGGCAAGAAGCACTGTGGCCTTGCAGATAGATGGCTAAATTGGGAGTTAGTTAGACCTAGATTCAAACTTGATGCTCCAGATACTTAAGACTAGAAATTACAGAAGAATTATCATGCTAGGAGCTGACTACACTGACCAAAAATGTTATAAGAATTTTCTGGATTTCTTTGCCCAAGAAAGATTGGACAAAACAATTAAAAAGAACTTTTACCTTTTTGGGAAAAAAAAAATCCCTTTTGAAATCTTTCTACCAATAATATTTTAAAAAGACATTCAATGGAAAATATTAGATGCTCTGCTAAGTCCTGTAAATGTAAATGTTTTTCTTAAGTGTTTTACAAGGGACAGTTCAGTGATAGAATAATTTCAAGGAGAATGGTAATAAAAATAAAAGCAACAAAACTTTGTAGAGAGAGAAAGAGACGGAGACAGACAGACATTTTCATTCTGAGGATTATTACCTCCTCAGTCCCACAGTCTCTGGGAACATCAGAACAAAGTTAAATTAGAAAAAAATTTTAAGAGGTGGTCCTTGCATTTAATTCTGTAGGAATGGAACACATTTATTTTCCTAAGAAAACTATACTCAGCACCTTTCTAATACATAGTCTTCAACTGTTCCAGGTCTTTATGGACTTTGCCAGTATGAAAATCCTTTGTAGTTAATAAGAGCTCAGAAGAATGTGAGACCATGCTATATTCCTTGGAAAGAAGGGAGGTCATCTGAAAAAGGGAGCTATATATTAAAATATTTTAAATGCTCTAATAAGTTATTTGTCTTTGTGTAAATGTTTTTCTTAAGTATTTTCACAGGGGTCAGTTCAGTGATAGAATAATTTCAAGAAGAAGATACATAAAAACTTTGCAGAGAGAGAGAGATTGATTTTCTGAGAACTATTACCTCCTCAGTCCCACAATCTCTGGGAATATCAGATCAAGGTTGATTTGGACAGTTTCTTTAAGAGGTGGTCCTTGCATTTAATTCTACAGGAATGGAGCACATTTGTATTCCTAAGAAAAATTATACTCAACATCTTTCTAGTACATAGTCCTCAACTGTTCCAGGTCCCTCATTCCTTGGAAAGAAGGGAGGTCATCTGAAAAAGTGAGAACTATATATTAAAAAATTTCAAATTAGAGTCATTATCTGACTATTCTCATAGAAATATGGTAGATACTGGATTAATTTACCACTTCCTTCTCCAGCTCATTTGATGGTGAATGATGGTGATGAGGAGGAAACTGAGGCAAACAGCGTTAAATGACTTGTCTAGGATCACACAGCTAGTGTCTGACACCAGATCTTAATTCACAAAGATGGCTTTTGTTCACCTCAGTCCTGACACTCTATTCACCCTAGCTGTCCCTCTCAGTTTCATATAGAGACATCTATGATAGTAATAGGAAACCATTACTTTATTTATATACATATACTTATATGTGTATATAAAAATACATATATATTTTCATTAAATATTTCCCAATTACATGTAAAAAAATTTTAACATTCGTTTTAAAAAATTTTGTATTCCAAATTTCCCTCCCTTCTCTTCTTCTACCTCTTGAGAAGGTAAACAATACAATATTGTTTGTACATGTGAAATCATATGAAGCATATTTCCATATTAACCATGTTGCAAAAGAAACCACACACACACACACACCACCACCAACAACAACAACAATAACAACAAGAAACATTGTTTTAAAATTTTTTTTAAGGTATAGTGCCATTACTTTGTCACAGTAATTCAGCTTACTTCAACATTTCTCTAACAGTTAGCATGTGGCTACAGTTGTTGGTATCATGGAAGAGGAACCATGAAGCAATAAAACAAATACAACATAATACAATACATATTTATGAAGTATCTGCAGAACTCTGTTAGTGTGATACAAAGTTTAGAATATTAGACACATTCCCAAGAATTACGAAACAGAGTGCTCTGTGAGAGGGCTTCGGGGAAAAGAGGGAACATTCCTGGTAGCATTTGAGTTGAACCTTGATTAATTATTAGGAATTCTATGGAAGGCAGCATGATATAGTAGAAAAAGGACTAAACTGGAAGGCCTCCACCCTGGTCTCAAAATGAACTAGTCATTTCACATCTCTGAAATCTGTTTTCTCTTCTTCTCTCACTAATTCCATCTGTATCATTCTGTATACTAATGAGATCAGAATATTTTTCAATTCTTAAAGTGCTATATAATAGTTAACTATTATTATTATTATCATGTTATAATGAGACTATGATAATTGGATAGTAATATATAATCAAGTATCACTATTTAGGATCTAGATCTTGTTGGAGGTTCATTTATCCATTGGTAGTCATACAGCCATGGCGATTTATATAGTCATTGAATTTGTATAATCATTGGAACTTATGAAGCCATGGAGCTATATACATTCATTGGGATTTATATATCCATTTATACATAAGAATACTAATGATCAGATGCACAGGGTTCAGTATCATTAGTTTCTTGCTGTTGATCTTGATATTTTAGCTACTTTTTATGAGGCTCTTCATGTTTCATTTGCTTTATTTCTTGAGTAGGTACTACTTTTATCCATAATAAAAAAAAATGAGTTTTCCTTTACCAGCAGACCCTAATTCCTCACAGCCATGCCAGCTCACTTACAGAGGTGCTCATTCATAAAGATAGACCAATGAGAGGAAGAACCTTGCTCTCACCAGTAAGACAAATTCCTTATTTTGAGTGTCTGAACTCTACTTTGTTTGTCCTTTGACTGGAATGATGAAAATGGCAACGCTGAACAAATACAGCCTAGAGAATGGCTGATTTCATATTATTAAATTTGAACTTTGCCATTATGGAATTCATGATAATTTTGGACATGGACTAGACTGAAATTTACATTTTCACTCATGCAAATATTGTTGACTGATTTTCACTGTGTATCCAAAGATCATTTTTTAAAGCTAAATTAAGAGGGATATTTATCCCACATTCAAACTTTATGTTTTTATTTATATTTTATGTAATTTATTATGTATAACAAATGTATTTATGTATTATGTATTTTTCTTTTTTAAAAAATAACTTTATTGATACATTTTGCTTTTACATTACCTCCACTTCCCAACATATTATTGCCTTAAAACCATTTTTTCAGCACCAATTGGCTATAAGCATTGTATAAATCACAGATGCCACTTGCTCAATTAAAGTATGCCAGAACCTCAGCATATAACTCAATCCATCTGTTTATGTTATTGTATATAAAGTTGTCTTTCTTTTAAAACAATATTTTTACTTCTCTCATTCAGATGGTATTTCCCTATTTTTCAAGATTTATAAGGGTTTCTATTTTTTTAAGCATTTTTCTTAGTTAATCTTAATAAACAGTGCCAATTCAAATATGGTTCAGAGGTGTAAAGAGAGTTCAAAACTACTCATCATTCTCCATAACTATATGTGATTGAGAGGTGGGCCCTCTTGTCAAGGTTAACCCCCTTCATGGTTTTGAAATAGTAAATCTAATCTTTGATAAACCCCAAATCAAAGTCTTTGGGGCAAGAATTCATCATTTGAAAAAATCTCTTGGAAAACAAGAAAGTAGTTTGGCAGAAACTAAGCATAGACAAACATGGATAAATAATTTAGATATAAAAGTGTTATCATAATAAGGGAACTTAGGAAAACATACCTGTCATATTTATGGATAACGAAGGAGTTGATGACTAGATATTAAAAAGGACATCAGCTATTTTTGATTATTTGATTTATTTTTAGTCTGATTGTTGGATTACATTCCCTTCTTTAGGAAGAGCTAATCTAAACTAAGATAGACTAACATGGTCTCTTAAATCTAGATTACCTATAAATTTAGTGAATCAATAGATTAAGAAGACTTTATCATTTAGTAGCAGATAATTTTAGAATAATACATAGTAAAGTAACAATAAGATTACTCTTTTAAAAAGCTAGGTTTTCCTTTCTGTCAGAAAAGGTTTACTTTCTGGCAGCTGGAGAAAGGTTAACTAGAGGTTAAATTCCTCTTTCTAGTATTAGTGAACAAGCTCTCCCTTTTTTTTTATCTTGAGCTAGAGTCTAAATTGAATATTTTAAGGAAGATGCTAACTACTGACCAAAAGTTCCTCTCTGCCAGTACACTTTCTGGTAACAAAAAGCACCACCTGGCAGGAAAGAACTTCTGGCATAGGATTAAAGAGAAGCTAATTAGTCAGTTGAATTGCCTTGTCCATAGAATTGTAATTAAAACACATTTCTGTAATTTTTCCAATTCTCTCTTTTTTTTTTTTTTATTGTAAAAAACATTTCTGTAAATCACTCCTTGTCTTTGACCTGAGAGATTAGGTGACCTAATTTGGTATACACATGCTATCCTTGCAAATTAAATCATAGATGGCTCACTTACTTTGATCTCAGTTTCTTTTTTTAAAATTTCAGATAATCAATTTTAACAGTATGAGATAGAGAGGATTTGAGGAATTAAAACATAATTGTGTTTACATGAAATTTAAAAACTTTTGCAACAAAACTAAACAGCCAAAATTGTAAGGAAATTGGGCAAAATTTTATTGCAAGTTTCTCTGATAAAAGCCTCATTTCTAAATATGTAGAGAACTGAACCAAATTGATAAAAATAAGAGCCATTCCACAGTTAATAAATAATCAAAAAATAAGTAATTTTTGGAAGAAGAAATCAAAGTTGTCAACATGAAATCAAATGAAAAAAAATGCTCTTAAAAATAACTATTGATTAGAGAAATGTAAATGAAATAAACCAAGATGCCATCTCTCATCTCTCAGATTGGCTAAAGTGACAGAAAAGGAAGGGATGCTGGAGAGGATGTACAAAAATTGGGATACTGTTGTCCTATTGGTAGAGTAGTCCACCAAATTTCTGGAGAAAAATTTGGAACTATGCCTAAAAGACTACAAAACTTTGAATACTTTTTGACCCAGAAGAGTGGTCAAAGAAAAGGGAACACGGCTTATTTTTTTGTGATGACAAAGAATTGGAAGTCAAAGAGATGCCCATCAATTGGTGAATGACTGAATAAACTGTGGTATATAATTGTGATGGAATATTATATTGTTATTAAAAAATGGTGAGTAGAATGCCTTCAGAAAAAGCTGGAAAGACCTATATGAACACCAGATACAAAGTGAAGTTAACAGAACTAAGAGAACATTGTACACAATAATAACTATATTGTAAAGCTGATCAACTGTGAATTAATTTAGCCATTCTCATCAATACAACTAAGACAATTCCAAAGGATTCGTGATGAAAAATGATGTCCAGACAAAGAATTGACAGAGTCTAACTGTAGATCAAAGTATATTCTTTTTCACTTTATTTTTATTTTTTTATTTTGTTTATGCCTTCTTTTATAACATGGCTAATATCAAAGTAGGCTCTATGTATGTTGTTCATGTTCAACTCTTAATGACCCCATTTGGGTGGACTGATTTGCCATGTCAATGAGGAAACTGAGCAAAACAGGGTTAGCTGGTAACTTACCTAGAATCACACAGTAAGTATCAGTCTGGATTTAAACTCAGGTCTTCCTGGTTCCAGACCTGGTGCTCTATTCACTGCTTCATTTAGCTGCTTCCATGTATAATCAATATCAAACTGCTTACCTCTCGAAAAGTGCAAGAAGAAGAGAGAGAACTTGTAAATCAATTTTTTTAAATGTTATTTTTTTACATGTAATTGGGAAATATTTAATGATAAAAAGATAATTCAACATTCTCCCTCCCAACCCAAAAAACTCCCAAAGATTAGGAATGATTCTAGCCAGAAGGGTGGAGCCTTTGATTACAAGAATGAAATGGGGCCAGAGGCCAAGCATAAGGGCATGAAGAGGTCCCAGGTTCAGGATGAAGGGCCTGATCTGTGCTAGGAGCAGGCACAGGTGCTAATGGTCAGTTCTTTTGCTCATATGTCAGAACTGAGCTGCAGATCTAGTGCAGATTGTGTAGGAGACTTGTATCTAGTGTGGTGGACTAAGACAAAGAGTAGTCACGCAGCTGAGGTTATATAGTAGGCAAAGAACAAGAATGGAAAGAGGCAACAATTTGTCACAGACCCTTATACAAATTCTTAGATTCATTCTTTCACTCAGTCTGAAGCTTATAGATGAATACCCAGAGAGCTCAGACTAAGGGGGAGGCTATAGTTCTGTTATTACAATCTTCTAACTAGCTAATAATGCTGCTGATCCTTTCTTATAGAACAATAATATTCTATAACATTCATATACCATAACTTATTCAACTGTTCCCCATTTATGGGGAACTCAGTTTCTAGTTTTTTGCCACTACAAAAAGGGCTGCCAAACAAACATTTTTGCACATGTAGTTCCTTTTCCCTTTTATTTGATCTCTTTGAAATATAGATGCAGCAGAGACTGTTGGAGAGCCATAATTTTCTTCTTCTTCTTTTTTTTTGAGCCACAAATTTTTTTAAAGGATAAAGCCCTATTACTAGGTAGATATTTTTCTTTTTTCTTTTTAGTTTTTTAAAAATTTGTTTTAATTTTTTTACCACATGGATTTTAAAGTGAATTTTATCAAATATACAAAGAATTATAAGTTCTAATATTATATAATCTGTTTAAAATAGTAGGAAAAGGAGTCCTACCAAATTCCTCCAAAAATACAAGTGTGATCTTAATACTTAGACCAGGGAGAATCAGAACAGAGAAGGAGCACAATAGCACTTATCTCATAGTTATTATGAACACATGTGAAAACATATGTAAAACATTGCAAATCTTGAAATATTATGTAAACACTAGCTGTCATTATCATCTAAGTTTCTTCTGTGTATTATTCCTTTTTTCATCCTAGAAAGCCAAATTTATAACAGTTTTTTTTAAGTGAAAAAGAGGAACGACAGAAAAATTCAGGAAATCCAATTAATTCATCCAAAAAAAAAATCTGATAAACCAGTAGTGTTCCATAACCATGGACAGTACTGCCCTCCCTTCTCACATATTCTCCTTTTCAAAGGTGTGGGGGTAGGTATCTTGTCATATCTCCTTTTGGAGGCTGAGCTTGTAATTTTGTGACATTTTTTTATTGTTTTGTGGAGATTTTTTCTCATTCTAATTGTTGTAGTCATTATTGTTTTACTGGCTCTGCTTCCTTCACTTTGAATCAGTTCATTTAATTCTTTCATAGTTTGCCAAATTCATCATATTTGTTGTCATCGTACAGCACAGTATTATTCCTTTACATTCGTGTACCACAGTAAATTAATTGGCTAAATAAAATAAATAAATTGGTTAAATCAAGCCATTCTCCATCTGATGGTCATCTACCTTGTTTCCAATTCTTTGCTGGCACCAAAAAAAAAAAAAAAAAAAAAAGTGTTGACATAAATATTTTAGTATAAATGGAGCCTTTCTTTTTTTTATCAATGATGTCTTTTGGGTCTAGGGAATCTCTGGATCAAAGGATATATAGAAATTTTGGTCACTTTATTTGTTTCTAGAATGGTTGTACTCATTCATAGATTCACCCACAATGCATGTTTCAGTCCACAACTCTTCCAACAATAAGTATTCTTATCTTTTCTCATCTTTTCCAATTTGCTGGATGTGAAGTGAAACTTCAGGGTCATTTTGACTTATGTTTTGCTTATTGATGATTTGGATTATTCTTTTGTATGATTATAAATAGTTTGCAATTCTTCTTTTGAGAATTATTTGTTTATATCCCTTGACCACTTATCTGATGGGAAATGGAATTTGGCCCTAGTGTATATTTCTGTTAGTCATATATCATAGATGTTAAACCCTTATCCCAGAAAATGATACAAATTTTTTTTTCCCAGTCAGTTGCTTCTCAAAAAGTAAAACCTTGCACAAGTAATATGAGATTTCCTCTACAGTCACAAATCTAGCATCTATCACGGTATCCTTTGCTTATGAGGCCACACTGAATTGTTCACATTTCTCTCACTCCCTTCTTGGACAAGTGCCCATTATTTAGTTTGCATGGATTTACTGATTAGGAGGTCATGCTTGATGAACTTGGTTAGCTCCATTGACATGTGCTCAAAAGAATTAGGCAAAGGTGAGACCATTGTGATAATTTACTTTTACTGCCTTTCAAAGTCTAATCCATAGATACACAGTGTCAGTAGTTAAACTTTGACATGTTAAGAACTAGATGTAAACAAGAGCCAAGAAATTGGAATTAGCCATTTTAGAACAGAAAATGGGGTAGTAACAGGGTATGTAAGCACTGAACTTGTTTATTTCCATAACATCAGTTGAGTAGGGAAATATGGCCTTTGGGCAAGATTATAGTCAGGTTCACTTAGATTAACTAGCCAAGACTAAATCATAGAAGAAAGACTGTGTCACTGGCTAAACAACTGGGTTTTAGCATCATTCTACTTCAAAGAACATTTAGCTTTTTATTATTAAGTGACTGATTATCCAGATTATGGATTATTGTAGAAGCTTCTGACTCCCTTTTCTCAAGCTTTTAGTCTGTTTTACTATATGTTATTGTGTTGCCTTCAATATATGGGAAGGTACCTTGAACCAGTTCATCTCACTATCTTACAAAGTCTTCAATAAGTTTTGGTGGGGAAAGAATTTTCTGTTGGATTATTTGTGAATTTTAGCTTTCCTCATATCTAAATTGGTATATGGACCCAATTGTCAAGAGTCCATGCTTTTGTCTAGTTCATATATGGCAAGTTATAGTTTGCAGATCAAAATTGGAATACATCCATTAAGTTAGAGATTTTTAGAGTGAAAATATACTTTAAAGATTACTTATTACAGGACTTCTTATCCTTTTTTGTGTCCTGGGTTCCTTGGGCCAGCCCAGCAAAGCCTATAGACTCCTGCTCAGAATCATATTTTAGATGAAAAAAATAAAATAGGTAGGGAACCAATTAAGTTGAAATAAGAAATAAGAAACCCCTAAGTTTTTCTTTTTAACTCCATTTTTTATACAGGCAAGGAAATGGAGGCAAGAAAGGTGAATTGTCTCGCTTAGTTGGGCAGAACCTTGGGTCTCTCAATATCCAGACCAATCCTTTGTTCATTGCTCTATTCTTTTTCCCTTCTATGAAAGGATCCAACTCCCAATAATGAGAGTTCCTTAGAAAATCATTATTAAACTGAATGAAGTTTGAAAGAGCAAGACCATCAACTTCTTTTCTCACTTGACTTAGACAATCTCCTTAAGTAGCATACCCACACTTTGCTTCTTCCTTCAGTCCTGAGTTTATTGGAGTAAAAGTCCTATTGAAACACAATAATATCTGTATTGGGACAGAATATATATTAGAACATACTGTTAGAAAGATCACATTGAGGGTAGTTTATACAACCCTAGGCACCTGCAGGATATACAGAATTTGAAAAAGACGAAGAGGGTTGTGAGGGGCCTCATGGGCCATAATTATTAGAAAGGATAAGAGGCTGAGACTGAAAGGAGCAGGCACTGAGGGAAGCCAAAGAGAAAGTTCTTTATAAAAAGGGTAATTAAAGTATAGAACAGATTCCCCATGGCAAATGTGGGAGCTGCAACCTCAGGCTTACTCAAGTCAGAATTACACAGACACTTAAAGAAAGAAACCACCACTGGGGGATGAACGTTAGACAGAAGCTGAGTTCACTGGACCCAGTGATCATCCTCTGTCCCCATTATCACCTTCATTGCAAAATGATCGTTGTAACTCTCCACTAATTGAGGCAAGGCAAGTGATTATACACTTCTGGAAATGGAAAGTTTATCTGGAAAGAAATTATAGTGCAGAAATTCTTGAAATCCTAAATTACTGGCTTTAAGCATTTATCCAAGACACAAAGACAGTAAGTGGAAAACGAGGGGAAGAAATGGGGAATGTACGGCTGGCTCCTGGAATTGTGAATTAAATTCTAATTGTTTATTCTTTTACCTTAAACCACCAGAATGACAAAATTGGCCTTGCCACAAATTTCATTTCTATATTAGGTCTTTAGTTTTAAGGGAAAACATAAGATCCCATCCAAGATCCTATATTGCTTTTATTATGAGCATCTACAGAAAGAGATGGTTTTTCAGAGATACCCATCTCCAGTACTCTTATCTCTTTGTTACTGTTGATGTCATTGTCTTCTCCCTAACTTTCACTCCTAGTTTTTTAAATTTACTTTTGCCCTTCCCCCTCCCCAATATCATGAGATTTCTTGGAAGCTTGAGGGATCTAGAATCCTACTTCCTGATTACTTGGAGTCACTGCATTATTGTTTCCTCACACATTCTACTATCATCCCAATTCTTTTTTTTATTTTTATTTTTTGGACATCAGATGGCTTTTATTCTCCTTAGAATTTGCTTTTTTTTTTTTTATTAAAGCTTTTATTTTCAAAACATATACATGGATAATTTTTCAACATTAGCCCTTGTGAAACCTTGTGTTCCAATTCTCCCCCTTCCCCTACCTCCTCCCCTAGGTGGCAAGTTGTCCAATATATGTTAAACATGGTAGAAATATATATTATCTAAATTCTAACAGATTTATTCCATAATTGAAGAACAAATTTCCCTGAACTAGGCTCTTTCCTGGACTCTTCCTTTGTTTTGTAAACAAAAACAGTCCCCTCTTCCACTTCCTGAGGCTTCTAACCTCCTTTTTTTTTTTTTTTGGCTGCCTTTCCTCTGGTCAGTTAATGTGCTCTTCCCCTTGTACCTCTGCTGCTTTGTTTAGCTCATGAAGATCTAGTTAGTTATATCTTTGTCTTATATTATATAAGATCTAATGCAAGTTCTGAAGTCTTTCCCTATCAGATAAGTGATATAAATATTGTATGTATATATCCATATTATATATATGGATATCCATATTATATATATATATATACATATATATTATATATGTATATATATATATATATAATATGGATATATGGATCTAAGGTCTAAGAGACCATCTATCCATCTTCAGAGTGGAAAGTTGACCTGCCTGAAGTCACCCATGAATAAGTAACTGAGTTAGAATTCGAATCCAATGCATCTTTCTCCACATCCAGCCTTCCTCCCACATCAGAATTCTTGGATTGTTAGCACTGATGATTTCTGAAGTCCCTGAGATTATCACATAATTCTCTGAAATCTTTTTTTCAAAAAAATTCGAGGTTCTAGGGGATGAGGTTGAAAAAGGAAAAAGAAAAAAAAAAAGATGTGAAAGCAATGTTTGCTTGTATATGGTTAAAGCCCTGTTTAAAATGCCTCTGTTTTCACCAATTCTCCTTCTAATCCCCCTGGTGCTATTACTGTGAAGGGAGATGAATAATTCATGGTCCGAATGCCTCACTGGGCCTAATCACCACTTTAATTGGAGGCTTAGATCAGAGGCAGCTAATAGCTCCTACTGCGGGACTCCGTGTATTGTTGACAGTGAGCTCGCTGAGTACCTTATCGTTGGCCTGTTTCAATTCTCCCAGGACACAACCACATATAACCGCATCAAGGTCCCCAGATACCAAGGGACAGAGACCGCAGGGCCAATTAAATTTATCTGGGAAGAGCTGACAACTTTTTTAAAGAGAGGAGAACTGTTGGAAGAATAATAGTGTCACTTCTTCCTGACTGCTGCCTGGAGTTTGACACAAGGTGGGCAGGCTGCCAACATTTCTTAAGATTCATGAGCCTTGGACTAGGGTGGAAAGGAGGGAAGAAGGTGGACTGGTCTCGGCTTCAGCCCGAAATGTGCCCCATAGTGGAGGGGGCTGGGAAGGAGACTCTGGGCCTGGTTTGTGCTTACCATCTGCTTGAGGTCTGAGCCGTTAGTTACCAGTGTGAACTTTATTTTAAAATATCACAGGGCCTGTGAAACTCAAGTCATTATCTTTGCCTGGAGATTTTAATTATATTGTTGCATTTGTGATGCTATAATTAAGATTCTGTCAGCACTTTCATTATAGATCTCGTTTCTCAACGGTTTGTAACTTTTGCTTTTGGAAAGGGGGGAAAAACACCCTTTCTGAACAAAGCTGGAGAGAAGGGTGTTCAGAGCCAAGGAAGGAATTTTATGGGTGTGTCTGGTTTGTTGTGTTTAAAAAGAGAGAGAGGAAGGAAGGAAGGAAGGAAGGAAGGAAGGAAGGAAGGAAGGAAGGAAGGAAGGAAGGAAGGAAGGCAGGCAGGCAGGCAAAGAAGGAAGGAAGGAGAGAAAAAGAGAGAGAGAGGGAGGGAGGGAGGAGAGAAAGATGAAGGAAGGAAGGAAGGAGGGAGAAAGGGAAGGAAGGAAGGAAAGAAGAAAGGAAAGAAGGAAAAGAAGATTGGTGAGGGGGGAGTAGGAAAGATATGCTTTGGCCTTGGGCAAGATAATGAATGATTAGGTATAAAAGAACCCAAATGGTCAATGTCAGTAATGACAGAAGTGTCTTCAATGAAAGGAATTAGGGGCACCTGCTGTGAATGAGTATCTATACCTTGATACAACTGGGAAACTGCATTACTTCTACTCATTTCCTTTCTCGATGATAGATAAAGGGGGAAGTTGAAACAGTGGAGTCAGAAACTAATGGTGGGTTGGGACACTTTTTGTCATTTTGATTCCTTTTAGTAACAGGGTCCCATAATCAACCATCACAGCTTTGGATGCCTTTTATGTTTTGCTGGATTCATTTGGGAAGGGACGCATATATAAGGAGCATTTAGTGAACTGGGGGTAATCTCTTTAAAGAATTCTCCAAGAAAACAGAAAATATCTGTTCCATTTGGTTGGGACTAGACCCAATCTGATAACCCTATGGGTCGGCTTCTTAAGGAAGTAGAAGCACCCTTAGTACAAAACTGTTTTCACTGCTGACTCATCTGGTATGTGGGAAAAAGATGCCTTGGATTGTTTTTGATAGCTACCAAAGTTCCCCTTTGCTCCCTCGAGTGCCCTTTTCACCATAGTTCCTTTGGGCTATCAATCCAGTTAATCCAGACCTGTTAGAAGGATGTCCACTGATAAATGCTACTGAATTACCTTCTGGAGGAAATATCTCCATTTTGATATAGGTTATTGCCCTTCTTGGCCTTATACCCTCTGAGTATTTTCTACCATGGCTCAGGAAGAAAATAGATGCTCTATCAATGTTAAAGAATATACTCAGAAGAAAGCAGAAAGCAGAATGAATTTTATTTCCCAAGTAGTAGATGGGTAAAGATAGGGTAAAATTTTATATAAACCACTCAGGAGCTTCCCAGTGGAATAATTATATTCTGTTTGATAACTTGGGTTTCTCAAATTCTTTTTCTTTGACAGGTATTTCAGGTATATCTAACCCGTTCCCAAAGATAATAAATCAATTTCTGGTGTTTGATGGTTTCTCAATATTCAGGCTCATAAAGTCTCCAACAGCTTCTGCATCCTGCCTCTTTTAGACAACAAGAAAGAGACTTCTGGCTATGAAATAAATGAGTAGATACCAGCCATGTAAAATTTGTTAATAGTATCAGTGAACGTTGGACTTGAAATCTAGTAAGCTTAGCTTACCAAAGTGCTCTTCTTCATTTTAACACACAAATGTTGAGATGATAGATTGTCACAGTTTTCAGAAGCCATATCCTATAGGTTTTTTCTATCTGTTTTTTTTTCTTTTCTCAAAACATTTTCTCTGTACTATCCTGTTCATAACTGTGTCTGCCTATGGACATGTGTGTGTGTGTGTGTGTGTGTGTGTGTGTGTGTGTGTGTGTGTGTGTGTGTGTATGTGTGTATACTTTAAAAATAAAGCAGTAGACCTCAGGTACTGATGATCAAAGAGGGAAAAAAAATCAGTTCTGCTAACTTTTAATTCTATATATGTGTAATCATACATAATAATGTATGTATGGTAGAAAAATAAGAGAACATCATAGTACACCTTAACCTGAGTATATATCAGCATTATAGCACTATTATTATGGAAATAAGTATATTGCAAGTATACTTAGGAATGTGTCATTCAAAGACCATAGATAATTTTTATGGTCTTCTTTGATTCCCTGGTTGAAAATGATCTTTTCTCATATGGCTCTCATAATACTTTTTATAACTCTCTAATTCCCTAATAATATTTTTGTTGTTTACTTGTTTCAGTCATGTCTGACTCTTTGTAATCCCATTTGAGGTTTCCTGGGGCAGAGATGTGGTTTGCCCTTTCCTTTTCCAGCTCATTTTACAGATGAGGAAACTGAGGCAGTCACACCAGTAGTGAGTGTCGGAAGCCAGATTTGAACTCAGGAAGATGAGTCTTCTTGACTTCAAGCCTGGCACTCTATGCACTAAGGCACATAACAATAGCAAATGTCTTCAGCCTTCTAAATTGATGATTCTCTCTATGAGAACAGGAATTATATCTTAACTAGATTTTCTTTCTATTCTCAGCACCTAGGACAGTGCTTCACATGTAATGTATATTTAATAAATGGTTGTTAATTTTGGGGAGGGGATCCCAAAAGTAAGATTTGGGAAGAACCACTGGAACTTCTTAGGAAAAGAAAAAGATATCTCGTATTTTGTTTTATATGTTAAGATGTTGCTCCTGACCAGCACCTTTGCATTCTTCTCAAAATGGTGGTGATGGATGTGTGCAGTCTTTCCATTTCTCTTAGCATCAGTAACATAAATTTGTGAAATAACTCCTGGGGGGAGAGGGCAGGTGTTGGAACTGAGTGCAGCAAACTGGAACTTAAAGGAATCAAACTCCAAACCTCATTAGCTTTCTCCTTTTTAGGAACAAACTGGTCACAAAGAGGACAAAGCAAAAAGAAATAGACTCTAATTTTAGCAAGAGGAATTGGAATTCTATATAAAGAACTTACCCAGAGTGAGTGTTATTAAGTCCTGGAACAGATTATCTAGGGAAGCTGTAGAATTGTCTTCTTGCTCCTTGTTTCTCTTCCTTTTTGCCTCCTTTCCCTTTCTTCTTTTCTTCCTTCCCCATTATTGGAAATTATTTAAATGTGAAGTGCTTAAATATGGAAGTGAATTTCCATAGACCATGAATGCTTATGAGAGGCAGCATAGCATAGTGGAATGAGAGCTGGTCTCAAAGCCATGGAAACCTGATTTCAGATCCATCCTCTAAGACATATTAGCAGTATGATCCTGCCTAAGTCCCTGAACTTCTCCATCTTCTAGGCGACTCTCTAAAACAGGCAGTTGCCAGAAAGATGGACCAGCATTTGTAGAAGGAATTTCCTTGTCTGAGAATTGCCTATACCATTGAAATCATGGATATAGTCCTTATGTGTATCCCTCTGAATGCTTAAAATAAGTTTCCAGATGGTTCTTTCCCAGTCTCCAGCTTTCTAAATAAAGCCAACCTATGGTCCCTGATTTTCTTCAGGGTTACTCATTCTTATCCATGAAGAATGCTTGTTAAAGCGGACCATTAGAGTCTTGGTTGCTGCAGACTTAGGAAGCGCCAGATCAATGGACTATCTTGCAACTTAATAGGCAATTGTTCTTGACACTGTCAGATTTCTCTTGCTTTGAAAAATGAAACCTATAGGATTAATGAGTATTTTGAACTCTGGTTTGCTCCTATTGTGTTTTATACACGATGTATTGATGTAATATGAAACCAAGATAATTCTTTGCAGTTCTTACATTGTTCAGTCTTGCCTTTCTTGTCAGTTCAGGGTGGTCCAGGAGTGACAAACTATGTAGCAATCATTTCTTTTTCTCTTGTTCACATATGGGCCCACATGGGTGCTTGAGATCAGCTTGTAGAATTGTATTTTGATGTGAGTACATGGTGAAAAGCATCTCTTTCATAGATTTAAAAGCCTCTCAAATGAGTACACTGTTCCAGAAATACTTAGGTTCATGCTGTAAGAGCATGATTTTACTAATATGTGAGGGTGTGATGTTAATGCCACTTAAAATCCCAATGATACGAAATTTCTAATAGATAAATAAGTAGGTAGGTTTCCCCTTTATAAGTGTAGCTTCTGAAGCTTTGGGGTTAAGATTTTCCACTTCTTTCTTTCTTTCTTTCTTCTTCTGCTTAACATGATTTTCTTTATTTTTCCCCTTTCTCTTCTTTTTCCTAATAGGTGCTGTAGGTACTCCATTACCCGGAGTAGAGGTGTGCATTGTCTCTGAGAACTCCAGGAATGAAGACTACCCATACCTCATTCATGCCCAAGGAGACCAGAATGGAACTAAGGTACTACAGAGTATATTGGGCAGTCTGTTATTGAAATGCTTTTTCTAGGATTATTGCTAAACCCAATTCTTGACAGTAAGGAATTTTCCATTTGATCAGGAAGATAAGATTAACATACATGTCAAAATCAGAGACCAATGCGAATGTAAGTACATACTTACTTGGGCATCTAGCTGGCACCATAGTGCATAGAGCAACGGGCCCCGAGTCATGGAGATCTGAGTTCAGATTCAGCCTCAGATACATACTGGCTATGTGACCTTGGGAAAATCATTTATTATTTGCCTTGATTTCCTTAACTGTCAAATAGGATCATAATAGCACCTACCTCTCAGGATTGTTGTAAGGATTAAGGATTAGTAAAGCACAATACCTTGACCAAAGTGCTAATACCAACATTAATAACAATAATTACAATTATTATTATTATAGTGTGATAATACTGACTTCCTTGACTTCCTTCTAGTGTCGCCCAAAAGCTCATCTTCTACAGGAGCTTTTCTCAGCCCCTCTAAATCTAGTGTCTTCCCTCTTTTAATTGTTTCTTATTTATCCTGTATATAGCTTGTTGGCATGTATCTGTTTGCTTGCTGTCTTCCCCAGTAGATTGTGAGTTCTGTGAAGTCAGGGACTGTCTTTTTTCCTCTTTTTTGTATCTCCAAAACTTAGCATAGTGCTGGGTATACAGTAGGCACTTAATAAATGTTTATTGACTGACTAATGTTGTTCATCCTTCATTTTCAAAGAGAACCAATGATACAGGGTGAAGTCTTGACTTTTGCATAAATTGAATTTAAGTGAGATAGAGTTGCCCAAGTCATCAGCCTCCTCCTTTTACCAAGTCATGGAATTTCAGGGGCAGGACAAAAGTCAGGATATCTTGTGGGATGCAGTGGGTCTGACTGACTCTGGTGCTGCAAATCCAGAGGAGAGAAGGGGACTCTTAGAAGAAATGTTTCAAAAGAAGGACCAAGAGGATTTGGCAATGTATCGGAAATGAAGTATAAGAAGAGTAAGGAGTCCACTCTCACTCCAAGGTTACAAACTGGGGTGACTGGTAGAATGGTAATGCCTTCATCAATCATAGGGAAATGAGGAAGAGGAGGAGGTTGGCAGTTGGCAACTAATTAATTAGTTGGCACTAATTAATTATGAAAGATAATTAATTAGTTCAGTTTTGAACATGTTGAGTTTACCCCAGGACATTCATTTTGAAATGTATGATAGGCATTTGGAGATGTGAGATTTAAGAAAGGTACTATCTACCCATCCATTCATCTGTATATCTATCTGTCAGGAAGAGAAATATCAGTATGACCAGAGTAATTGAGGAATGCTTCTTAGAGTAGGTGGACTTGGTTGAGTTGGACCCCTTGGAATGAGTTGGATTTATATGAGGAAAAAAGAGGGGGAATTGAATTGCATTTATTTGTCATTTTGTGGGAGGAGATTCAGCAAATTATTAATGTCTAGGTCTTCCTTTACCCAGAAAAGGACTAAGAAAGGCCTTTTATAGATGAAAGGTCTTTCAACCTCTCCTGCTGTTTCCTGTAAAATGTTTAGGGTTACGCTTGAATGCCTGAATACACTATGAATGAATAAAAAGGTGTTTTTGGTCCTTCATATGGGCAGTGCACTAGAGATACCAAAAACAATCCCAACTCTGAAGCCACTCACAGTCTAATAGAGGAAGACTAGATAGATAGATAGAGATAGATACAAATATAGATATCCATAACTAGACATCACTTTATCTATAGATGATCTATTTATTTGTCTGTATAAATTGATCTGTATATAGATATAGTTTGATATATATAGGTAGATCATCCAGATATAGATGTAGTGATATTTATATATATAAATATTTGGCTCTCTCTATCTATGAGTTTTACTTCAGGGTATATAGAAGGCCTAGCAGTAAGACAGATGACAAGGTCCAGTGGTCCTTAAGGTGAAGTTATAGAATAGATACTAAGTAGGACCGAGTGGTCAAGCACTGCTGGGATGATGGTGAAAGCCATGGGTCCAAATGTTGTTAGAGTATGGAGAAGAGAGATAAGTCATGCATTAACTCATATTTAGTGTCACTATTTTGGTCACTGGCATAGTAGGATACTTTCATTTTTAAAAATTGTATACAACTTTTAGAGGTGAATTGACAAATAGGGGATGGAAAAGGAAATATAGAAAGTAATTTTTCATGGACATATAAAAATTTTTAAATGTAAATATTTGTAAACATACATTGAATTAATTTTGTTGTTTAAAGTTGTGCCATTTTTCGGTGGTGTCTGACTCTTTGTGACACAATTTAAAATTTTCTTGGCAAAGATACTTAAGTGGTTTTACCATTTCCTTCTCCAGCTCATTTTACAAATAAGAAACTGAGGCAAAGAGGATTAAATGACCTGCCCAAGTCTACTCAGTTAGTTAGTGTCTGAGGTCAAATTGGAAGGTGAGTCTTCCTGACTTCAGACCCAGTACTCTATCCATGATGGCACCACCTAGTTGCCCAATTGTTTAAAGTTAAATATAATTTTCTTTAAAATAAACTCACCTTAGAACAACAATAGTTAGAAGCTTTGAGTATGAAACTCATCTGGCAAATTGCTAAAGGTAACAGAGATCAGAAAACCAAGACATTAAGCTAAGTTGCCTCCTCCAGTCATATGGCATAACCATGTTCATACAAGTATACAGTTTTTAAAATAAGATTTTGTGGTGAGAAACAAAAGTTTAATAGTGGCACATATAGAATAATCCATTTATATGTATGTGTGTATACTACATATACATACCCATATACATATAGGTGTATATGTACATATATACAAAAACTCAAAAGTTTAAAACCACTGATTTAGAGAACTTAAAGACTGATGGTCAGGTATTGCCTTTATTTTTTTTTTTTTTTTTTTTTTTAATTTTTTATTTTATTTTATAATTATATCATTTTTTGACAGTACATATGCATGGGTAATTTTTTACAACATTATCCCTTGCACTTACTTCTATTCAGATTTTTTCCCTTCCTCCCCCAACCCCCTCCCCCAGATGGCAAGCAGTCTTATATATGTTAAATATATTACAGTATAATTTAGATACAATATATGTGTGTAGAAGCGAATTTTTTGTTGCACAGGAAGAATTGGATTCAGAAGGTAAAAATAACAGTTTACATTCATTTCCCAGTGTTCCTTTTCTGGATGTAGCTGGTTCTGTCCATCATTAATCAATTGGAATTGGATTAGTTCTTCTCTATGTTGAAGAAATCCACTTCCATCAGCATACATCCTCGTACAGTATCATTGTTGAAGTGTATAATGATCTTCTGGTTCTGCTCGTTTCACTCAGCATCAGTTGATGTAAGTCTCTCCAAGCCTCTCTGTATTGCTCCTGTTGGTCATTTCTTATAGAACAATAATATTCCATAACATTCATATACCATAGTTTACCCAACCATTCTCCAATTGATGGACAACCATTCATCTTCCAGCTTCTAGCCACTATGAAAAGGGCTGCCACAAACATTTTTATTGCCTTTATTTTTAATACAGTTCTTTATCATGGACATAAAAAAGGTCATGAACCAAAAAAAAGCCATACATTTACAATTATTTTCATGTAAAAAAATTAATTTCTACATAGTATGGCTATAAAAGCCCTCTATCTCCTTCCTATTTTCTGTTTGTTAGTTCATTGCAAATTTGGATATGTATTTTTATTTTAACATAAACATAGTGTGTACACTGTTCTGGTCTGTTACCTCTGCTTCATTTTATTTCATATACATTTTTTCCCATTTCTTTATTGTCCTTCTAGTTATCATTTTAATGGCATTGTAGCATTCCATTACATTAATTTGCCATAGTTTATTCAGCCATTTACCAACTGTTGGACATTTAAGTTGTTATCAATTCTTTGCAATGACTAATAATGCTTATATGTATGTGTATATATTGCTGTATGTATAAATGCAATCATATATACACAGATCTTTCTCTTTTTTTCTTTTTACTAATACTTAAGATATCTTGGGTATATTTTGAATAATTTAGTTATTGGGTCAAAAGGCCTGGTTATCATTGTGATTCTTGTTGCATACTGCCAGATTTTTCTCCATAAATGATTCTGCCAATTTGCAATTCCATTACCTGTCAATCAACAAATATTTATTAAATATACTGTGTACCAAGTTTTGTATTATGCCCTGGGAAAACAAAGACAAAAATGAAATGATTCCTGCCCCCAAGGAGTTTATGTTCTATCAAGGAATGTGATTATACCTGGTTCTCCGCAATAATGTGTCTTTTCTCATTGATGCAATTCATGATCTACCTCTTACTAATGGAGTCCATGACCCTCTGGAGAGAATGGAGCTGATGACTTTGTATATCTCTGCCTCACTTAAATCCAATTCACTTGCAAGTCAAGGCATTATCCTCCTGATGTCATTGGTCCTTTTTCAGAAGGAGGAACAACAGCAAGCAGAGTATATATTCTGTTGTCTTGTTTAGGAGGAAATAATTGTTGATTATAACAAAAAAGTCAGTAGTTTTCTTTTATGAGCTGTGGAGGGCAGGAGAGAGTGAAATGTAATTCTGCTTGTCCCAGAGCAAGTAATTATTTATTCTTAGCTGGTAACATTGAGGCTATTTTGTTAAATCTCCTCTTGCACCTTTCAGGAGGTTAGGGAGCTGCTATACACTTTTGAGGACTAGTTAAATTTTGGCACTACTTGCAAGGCTGAGAACATTATTTACATTTCAATACTTCAGGAAAAAGATATTATTTGCTGGAGAAAATATAAAAGCAAAAGAAATCTAGCTGTGGTACAGCTTTGTTTTGAAAAACTTTATCAGTTATCATTGTATAAGGGACATCTGCTCCTTAGTGATTAACATATTAGATGAATGTCATTTTTTCCTCTCTGATAAGAATTTTGTGTTTTTCTTATTGCTTCCGCTAATAAATCCTGATCTTGCAGTTTTTTTTTTAAAATCTGAGCTTGTGCTTACTATCTTGTCATTGTTAAAATTATTTGCCCTTATTTCAAACTAACCATTTATTTGTTGGTAGCTTAGATGTTTTCTGTCCTTGGAACTGGTATGACTGGTCCATGGGGACACTTACACACCAGTCCTTGAAGAATCTGTGATTTTGTCAGTTTGGATACTCTCTCTATTGATGTCGTCTTTACCACCGAGCATTTATTAAATACCTCTCATGTGCTAAATCCTGGGGATACAGAGAGTCAAAAGCGTAGTCCTTGTCCTCATGTCTAATGGGAGAGACAATATGCAAATACCTGTGTTCAGCCAGGATTTACAATGTCAGCAAAGGTCATCACAATCCTTCTGCACCATAGTATACCTCCAGTCTTCATGGGCTGATGTGGCCAAAAACTTCATTCTGACGAGGCCAGTCTCTAAACTTAGCTGAGCTGGTCCTCGAAGAGTAGCCAGGCTTTTCTGGCTTGGGAGACCCCCCAGATTTAATCTGCTGCTAGCATAGTCTTTGGGACCCCATAGTCACCTCCATCATATGAGGAGGTATCACAAGAGGACTTCAGTGGGGGAAATGGACAGTAAAATGGATATTTTCAGCCATCTTGATATTATTCTTGCCAAATTGCTAGGAGCTGAATGGTAGAATGAAGGTAAAAATCAAAAGGCTGCACATGATTTAGAAATGCAATAGAATTGAGCATATATTTAGAACTGGAAGAGGTCACATAGATTATCTAATTCAGCCTCCTTGTAGTGACTTCAGCTAGTCTATAAAGGTTCCTTTCTGAGAACTGCTTAGGACAGATTGGGCATAGAACTATGTGTGTATCTGGCTCGTTTGTTTCCCCTGAATGAATGCAGGCTTAGAGTTTTCCAACTGGTTGATATGTCTGTGCTAGCCAGCTTGTATAAGTCCCTCACTGATATTCACTAACCTTTTTACTTCCTGAGTCATCACACCCCAGGCCTTTGGTCCTGAACATCTCCTTGCTGGTGAAAACTATAAGCACATCCTTATACCGTCTGTCTGAATCCAGGAACCTCAAGAGCTGAGAGTGCACATGGGGCAGCTGTAGCACCCATTCCTGCCTGTAGGCTTTGCCTGAGAAGCAGTCTGATGTGATTCATGAGTAGTGAGTGTGGCAGAATATACCTGGGTTCATCTATGAAACTGTGGTGGTTTATGGGCCATACTGATAAACCACTCGCTGCACAAATGAAGGAAGGGATCCATGCATGTGAAGCAGTTTGCTCAAGGTCATTCAGTGATGAAGTAGCAAAGCTACGATTCAAGCCCATGTAGGGTGATGGGGAGCACTGGAAAAAATGTTGTCTAGTCATTTTTCAGTCTTGTCCAATTCTTGGTAATCCAATTGGAGTTTTCTTGGCAAAAATACTGGAGAGTTTTGCCATTTCCTTCTCCGGCATTTTACAGATGAGGAAACTGAGGAAACAGGGTTCGGTGACTTGCCCAGGGTCACACAGCTAGACGTGTCTGAGGTTAGATTTGAACTCAAGAAGATGAGCTTTCCCACCTCCATATCCAGTACTCCACTGCACCATCCAGTTACCAGTGGAAAGGAAGCTGATTGTATTAAAAGACCCAAGTTCAGACCTTGATTTTGAGGTTTATGAAGTTTAAGAAGCGAGACCTTGCACAAGGGTATAACCCCTCACCTCAGTTTCTTCTTCTGTGGAATTGGGGGTTAAACTGGAGGATTCTTTGGGCTCCTTCCCATCCACCCTAGCTCTGGGATTCCACGTCTTCTGAAATCCAGAACCCTTTGTTTTGTGTCACCCTGTCTTGTGCCCTCTGAGGAAAGGAGGACATGGAGGAGGGCCAGAGGGATGCTGGAAATAAGGCTTACCTCACAAGTTGTTCTGATCAGATTTAACTGATCCAATCTTGACAAAAGGCAGGATGCTCCATGGTGCTAGGTTCTGATGATACTATTTAGTCAGGAATATCACTAACAGAGATAGAAATGGTGAGTGATTTATTTAAGTGCCTAGTTCATTAAATAAATAAGATGTTAATAACACAAACAATATAACTTCATATTCTGTATTTGTCCCGTCCGCCAGGTGCTAGTCACCTGATGAGCTCAGGGGCTCTCATTGTGCACCTGTTCTCCTGGAGATGACTGTAACATTGCCAGAAAGAAAGCGGGAGGGGAGTGGGGGGTGAGAATGGGGGAAGGGAGTATGTTTTCTAGTTTTAAATTAAAAATAAAATTTAACTACTTCACACCTGCAGTGGCAAGCTAAAGCCCCCACCTGATTATTTTTCTACGGTCTTCTTCCTGTTTGCCTGCATTTCTTTAATCATTTATATCTACAGAGAGTTCTTCCCTGAAACATGCTTAAAATAGGAAAAACCTGGCAGTCCCAATCCCCTTATCGTCTTCACAATCAAAGGGAAATAAGCCTACACTTATTTCCACATGATGAAATAGCTCAGATGAAAAGAGGAATCCATTTGGCTGGTAAAGATGGTGTTGGGTATATTGATTGGTACTCATGGGCTCTTCTATCCCTTCTTATTTGTAAAAATAGGAGGAAATAAAGAAATGGAAATTTATTGTCATATTCCTGGCCCAGCCACCTGCCTTAAAGACAAGATTCTTGGTATTTAAATATTAAAACACTATGGATATTGAACTAGTGACAGCTGCTTTTAGAAAGCCCACATGTTGACCCAGGAGAATTACGGAATAGCCCCAAAGACTGCTTTGGTGATAGCCACTCTGGCAGCTTACCCAAAAGCTAAGGACTGCACTTAATTAACCTGAAATAAAATAAAGATGCTAATTTCTTCTCCAGGGTAGCTTCACAGTTAAAAAATGTAACTCATAGAACCTAGGCTGGCCCTTGGACCAAGTGCCCAAGTCACACATCCATAAGCTTGTAAGAATCAGAGTATACTCACTTTTTAATTTGAAGTCTACCTGGGGGTCTTTCTGCTACGACATGTGCATTAGTCAAGGGCTTTGTGCTGCCTGATGTTTTAGAATGTACAGGTTGTATTTGAAGGCATGGGAGCTAATATGTGTTTTTATCACATTGGTTTCACTTGAAGATCAAAATATCAAGGCTCCTAACCTGGTGCATTTGATTCTAGGATCAAATGGACCAGGGCACCATTTCCCAAAGTCACTTGGTGACAGAAGACTTGGATCTGAAATGTGTTGAAAGAACCTATCAGTGCTGCTGCCAGGGGCCAAAGGCGTATGGATTCCCCCAGAGTTAAAGTAGAAATTTTGGACCAAAATAGAAGAAATTAAATCCATTTTCAAGCAAAAAAAGAAAAGTCGCAGGTCTTGATATATGAGTTCATATATAATATTTCAGAGGGGAAAAAAAGATCACTAGCATAGAACTTTTCTAATCCAATCATAAGGAATACCAGGATTTAGTGGAAGATGTTTGCGCACAGCTTTGTAGAATAGAGCATAGGATGGTGTATTAGCATCATCTGGAATTGAGAACATGACTTTCCTGTTTTGAAGGACTTTTCAAAACAGGACTTTTCCTTTTCTTTCTAGTCTGTTTCAGGGCTTTGTCCTCTCTGAAAAATGGTGGCCCATTGACTGGCTAGCCTTTGTCAATGTTTGCCAAACCCCTCACCATACTTGAAGAAAGAAGCTGCTAAAATATTTGTGCCACAATCACCCTGGCCTTTTGAGAAGGGAAAATGGAACTGATAACAGCAAATAAATTCAACCTCACCATCCATTTGGGCATTTCCACATGCTTCAGAAACGGGTATTATTTTTCAGAGATAAAATAACAGCTTGTGAGTGTGTTATATATTCATGCTCCAGGCTTTTTCATATTTCCCATGTTTCCCAGAAAGCCTCCTCACTCTCTTGCCATCACCATCATATTATTATTAAGTATACAGTAAAACCTCACTAGACCAGACAAGCTGGGGAAAGGAACTAGACCTGAAATAATTAAAAAAAAACCCTGAATTCTAGATTATTTGGGGGGTGGGAGTGATAAGGGGAGAATGGAATTGGTTTTATCATTTCTGGAGATATCTGGTAACCAAAGTTAGGCCAACAAAGTGTGGTCTAGGAATATTCGTAAGTAGACTTCCCTTAATGTTTTAATGTTTGTAAGGAGTTTTAAATATATTATCTCATTTTATCCTCATGATAATGTTGGGGAGGGGGAGAGGCAGGTACCATTATTATCCCCATTTTACCAATGATGAAACAAAGGGAGACCAAAGTTAAGAGACTTTTTCCAGTGTCATTCAGATAGTAAATGTCTGACACAGGATGTGAATTCAGATATTTCTGACTTATCCATTTCACCCTGCGGTGGCTTTTAATTTGTAATTAAGCCAACGACTGTTAATGAGTAAATAAGACATTCTTAAAGACCAAAGACTGTCTCAATACTTTAGGGTCCTATGATTATTGCCAGGTCAATACTCCTCCCTCCCAAACTCTGTCAACTTGGTAGATGGTTATGGATTAAATATGCATTACCCTGCAGCTAATCATATGATGCATTTCTCTGAACTTAATTAAGCTGGTCCTTGGACAGCAAGCACTCCTTCTTCTTCTTCTTCTTTTTTTTTTTTTTTTAATTAAAGCTTTTTTATTTTCAGAACATGTGCATAGGTTCCTTGTAAAAACTTGTGTTCCAAATTTTCTCCCCTCCTTTCCCCCACACTCCCTCTCCTAGATGGCAAGTAATCCAATATATGTTAAACATGTGCAATTCTTCTATACATATTTCCACATTTATCATGCTGCTCAAGAAAAATCATATCAAAAAGGGAAAAAATGAGAAGGAAAACAAAATGCAAACACCAAAAAAAATCAGTGAAAATACTATGTAATGATACACATTCGGTCCCCATAGTTCTCTTTCTGGGTATAGATGATTCTCTCCATCACAAGGCTATTAGAACTGGCCTAAATCCTCTAATTGCTGAAAAGAGCCACGTCCATCAGAGTTGATCATCCCATAGTTTTGTTGTTGATCTATACAATCATCTCCTGATTCTGCTCACTTCACTCAACATCAGTTGATGTAAGTCTCTCCAGGCCTTTCTGAAATCATCCTGTTGGTCCCATTCATATACCATAACTTATTCAGTTCTCCAACTGAGGGGCATCTACTCAGTTTCCAATTCCTTGCCACTACATAAAGAGCTCCACAAACATTTTTGCACATGGGATCCTTTCCTTTTTTTTTTTTTTTTTTTGAAAGTCTGGGATATTAAAAGAGATATAAAAAACTAATATCGTATACTCTTTGGGATATAAACCCAGTAGAAACACTGCTGGATCAAAGAGTATGAACTGTTTGATAGCCCTTTGGGCATAACTCCAAACCGCTTTCCAAAAAATTAGTTCAGTTCACAACTCCACCAACACTGTATTAGTGTCCTAGTTTTTCCACATCCCCTCCAGTATTCATCATTATCTTTTCCTATCATCTTAGACAATCTGAGAGATATGTAATGGTTAAAGTTTTCTTAATTTGCATTTCTTTCATCAATAGTGATTTAGAGCATTTTTATATGACTATAAATGGCTTCATTTTCTTCGTCTGAAAATTGCCTGTTCAGATCCTTTGACTATCAATTGGAGAACGAGTTGAATTCTCACATGTTTCTCTATATGTTTTAGAAATGAGACCTTTATCAGACCCCTTGGATGTAAAAATTTTTTCTTAGTTTATTCTTTCCCTTCTTAATCCTATCTGCATTAGTTTTGTTTGTACAAAACCTTTTAAATTTAATATAATCAAAATTATCCATTTTGTATTCCATAATGTACTGTAGTTCTTCTTTGGCCACAAATTCCTTCCTTCTCCACAGATCTGAGAGATAGACTATCCTTTGTTCTTCTAATTTGCTGCTAGTATCACTTTTTATGTCTAAATCATGAATCCATTTTGACCTTATCTTGGTATAGGGTGTTAAGTGTAGTTCAATGCCTAGCTTCTGCCATACTTAATTTCCAATTTTCCCAGCAATTTTTGTCAAATAGTGAGTTTTTATCCCAAGAGCTGGAGTCTTTGGGTTTATCAAACACTAGATTACTATAATCATTAACTATTGTATCTTGTGAACCTAACCTATTCCACTAATCGACTACTCTATTTCTTAGCCAGCATCAAATGGTTTTGATAGCCACTGCTTTCTAATAGTTTCAGGTCTGATACAGTTAGGTCACCTTCACAGACAGCAATCATTCCTTAAGTACCCCTTATGTGCCAAACACTGTGCTAAATGCTAAAGATTTAAAAAAAAAAGCAAAAAAGACTGTCCCAGCTTCCCAAGAGTTCATAATCTAATGGGAAAGACCATATGCAAACAACTATAAACAAATAAGATACAGACAGGGCTAATTGGAGATAATCTCAGAGGGAAGGCATTATGATTAAGGAAGAAATTTAGGAGGAATGGCTTTTTCAGAAGGTGGAATTTTAGTTGAAACTTGAAGGAAGAGAGAGGCTTTCTAGGAGGCAAAGATGAGGGAGTGGAGATCAGCCAACAAAAGCATTTTATATAAGGAATAGTAATGAAGCCCATGTCAATGGAATTGTGGAGCATTTTAGAGGTATTAAGATGACAAGAAAGATGAGATGGGGTCAGGTTACTCAGTGTTTTAAAGCCAAACAGAGGTACCTATCACCAGATCTATAACTTTGGTAGATTATGCTGAAGAATCTGTTCTTCCTACATAGATCTAGAGAACTTTGCATAACCTTCATGTTAGGATGAGCTACCTAAGTAGGACTTTAGTAGAGAGCCAAATAATACTTTTTTTTATTAATTTTTATAATTATAACTTTTTTTGACAGTACATATACATAGGTAATTTTTTTTTTTAACAACATTATCCCTTGTACTCCCTTCTGTTCCGAGTTTTTCCCCTCCTTCCCTCCACCTCCTCCCCTAGATGGCAGGCATTCCCATACATATTAAATATCTTATGGTATATCCTAGGTACACTATATATGTGCAGAACCGAATTTTGTTGTTGCAAAGGAAGAATTGTATTCGGAAGGTAAAAATAATCTGGGAAGAAAAACAAAAAAAAAATGCTCACAGTTTACACTCATTTCCCAGTATTCCTTTTCTGGATGTAGCTGATTCTGTCCATCATTGATCAATTGGAATTGGATTAGAGAGAGCCAAATAATACTTGAAAATAATTTGTTCTTTTAAATAATTTAAAATAATAATCCACTTTCTTAATCTTGTTTACACAATTAATATGTATTATATCTAAAGAAAAGATTTGATGAGCAATGTTAAACTTCTTTCCCACTCTCTTCCTGAAGTACTGATTAAGAAGGTTTTCTAGTTAGTTTAGTGTTAAAGCTTAAAATCCTGGTTTGCTAAGAATCACTCTAAACACGTGAGAGCCTCATCATTATTCTCAGCTTGCCAATAAACAACCCCCTGGACTGAAATATGCAGATGCAAAAAATGCATTATACAGCAGTAAGCAAATGAACTGCCAAAGACTTTTTTGAGCCAATTGGACAGTAATATGTAAATGAACTGACTGTAATGTCTGAAGCCTTCACTATAATTCTGTGCTTACAACTGAACATACGCAGAAACCATGACTGGTTGTCATCTCCAGGCATGGTCCCAACCTACTCCTGAGACCTCATTACTAAAAATAATCCTGAATACTTAAAAAAAAGTATAGGTCATATTGCAAGGAATATGGTAGACAAGCAGTCAAGGTTTTCACCTTTAATGCAAAGACTAGTCTCCACCTACTGCTGAACTATGGGAGCAAAGAGTAGAGCACCAACCATGTGACTAAAAAGAAAAAAACTCTAGAATAAACCCCATTGATAGAGGACATAGAAGGGTTATGAGATAGTTTTGTTGGGATCAAAACACACTGGCTGTTTGCTTACAGGAATCAAGAAAATGGAAAAAGAACAGAGGAGAGAAGGATATTCTGGCAGAGCTGTAACAGCACCAGAATCTGAGGTTGTCAAGATAGATAGCTGTCTAGATTGTAACATAATGACAGTGGAATTTTTGATATTATTTTTTATTTTAACTTCAGTTTTTATAGAAATTCTATTCCATATGCCCTCCTAGGTGTTGATTTTGTGATAGGTTAAGTCACTGGGCTGTTACAGTAAACATTCAAAGCCTCAAGTGTTCAGTTATGCAAAGGAGGCACATTTTCAATCCTAAAGATTTTGCAATTTCCAGATTGGTCTAGAGTCTACAGGAACCTCATCCTGGTTCTATGTTGGAGTTCAAAAGCAATTAAAATAATTCTCTATCAGTGATTATAAAGAAGGAGGAAAAGGGGAAATGGGTCAAAATAGTAATAGGTAACTACTACCTAAAAAGTCAAGGAGATGAGTTGCTTATTCTATGAGGTGTGATGAGGACACTCATCTCTCCCTTACTTAAAAATCCTGAATGGTTCTTTTGCCTATAAAGTAAATTTCAGATTATTTCAATGGCTTTTAAGACCCTTCATTTTTGGATCCTCTCTGTTCTTACCATGTGTTATTGGGATAAGATAAGGACAGAGATGGGGATATAGGATTTTTCAATGGACCCAAACCAGCAGATAATGTCTAATAATGGCCTATTAGCCAGGGATCTTAATCTTAAATATTATATAGCTAGTTAGTATTCATCATTGTCTTAGAAACTAGCACACATCTTAGAAACATTGATTATCTAAATGCTTCACCAAACGTCTATAACTCTAGGAAATCAAGTAACACTTGAAAGTAACACAGAAACAAATGAATGAAACAATGTGGCATAAATGTGAGGAACATTGGGTTTGGAGCCAGGGTTCCAAGGGGTACAAATCCCTCCTCTGACACTTCACCACCTGTATAGTCTTGGGCAAGTCCCTTAATTTCCCTGAGTCTCAATTTCCCTCATCTGTAAAACAAAGTATAAGATTAGATGGTCTCTGAGATCCCTTCTAGATCTCAGCCCATGCTTCTATGCCTTTGGGCACCTCATTGAAACTTCACTTTAAAGATAACTGAGTCTTGATGATCCTTTGCCAGTGCATCCTCTAAACCACGGGGTCTGTAGCACTAGACCTTTTGGATGGCATCTGTGCTCTTTCCACTTCATTCTTCTAATTAGGATTGTGACTTCAGATCATAATAAAGTACTCTTAATATATTGTGTGTATTGAAAGATCCCAGTGCTCCCAGTCTAGGTTGTTTATAACAAGGAATTTAATGCTAATCAATGTTTAAGTACCTGGATTCCCAAGGAAGCATACTAATATTTGTCAAGGGTTAGCACACCGTAGTGTTAAAATATCATTCCATAAAATGTCTGCTTTTCTTATTCACAAAACAACAATAACAGCCTACATTTACATAGGACTTTAAGGTTTACAGGGCGCTTTTTATATAAAACACTCAAAAATAATGCAAGATCATTTTTCTGTCCTGCTTGTGCTTTGCAGTGATTTTAAAATTTATTCCCTACTGTCACATCCTAAAAAATAAGATATCAACATTATCTTAGTAATATATCACCAGGCCCATGAACACTTTCCATTTTCTCATTCAATCACAAGTTGTTTTTCTTCTACTTTTTTCTCTGGTAGAGTCAACGATATAAGAAGAGCTTAAAATACTTTTCCTAAGTAGGTCTATAATACATAATCTGACACAGATGGTGTTTGGGAAAGGATGTATGTGTTTGAGTAAGGGGTTGAGGCCCATTGCCATGGCACAGCCTTGTGTACATGGCCCAAAGGAGAAAATGATAGAACAGTCATTTCCAGCTCACTCCTCAAACACACCCAGGAGGTGAAGATTACCCTTTGGAAACAGCACATGCTTAGGCATAAGTAGCCCCCTATATGATTTTTACATTGTATAATCACAGCCCAAATTCAACATTAGGATTATGGAGATGCAGGGAAACTCAGTCATTGCTAATAGGATACAAACTTGGAGAAGCTTTGAAGAACAATAGGACAGAATAAAGTAAAGCTATTTTTAAAAAAGACAAAAACATTTCTCTTTGATCCAGTGATTCCGCTGTTGGAAATATGCCCCCAAAGGATTGTTATTTTTTAAGTGTTATTTAAAAACAATGACAAAAGAAAATTATTTGTAGAAAGATAATGGCATTATATGTAATTGCAATAAAAAATGGCAACAACTTAAGCATCCAACAACAAAAGAATGATTAAATAAAATGTAGTACATTAATATAATGAAATATAATAACATCATTAAGACCAAAAAGTATGAGGTAAAGAAAGAAAGCTAGAAAGACCTTTATGAAATAATACAAATCTTTTTAAAAATGGAATACAGATGAATTTTAACTATAGAACAGTAAAAATAAATGGGAATGAATTGATAAACAAAGAATCCTAATGAAGACTTAGAGGGAGTAACTAAAAAATTGTTGCAATACTTTATGCATTGAAATTAATTAATTTGAATTTAAATAGCTACTAACTAAGTTTGGTTGATTATATCAATGTTCAATAATAAGTTTTTAGTAAAGCATTAATTTGTTTAAAAAGAATGGGAAAAAGGAATGCCAGGCATTTTTGTAAAGGACCAGGAAGCCCTTGTTCTTAGAGACATGACAGAACCCGTCCTCCAGGCTTTTCTTTGCCAATGACTTCTTAGTTGTGTACTTAGCCTACTTGAAGTTGAGTTGAAGTAGTTGGAAGAGATTCTGAAATAAGATAACTTGATGGTGTTGCAAGAGAAAGAGAAGGGGATAATAGTCTATACAAACTTTTCATTCTCATGTTAAGGCAGGAAACTTCAAATTTTTTGTGTCTTGAACCCTATTGTCAGCCTAGCGAAGTCTCTGAACCCTTTCTCAGAATCATATTTTTAAATACTTAAATTCATAGGATCATAAGAAAAACCAACTAGATTAAAATGTGGTTATCAAAAAAAAGAAAAAGGAAAAGTTCATGAATCTCGGGTTAAAAATGCAGCACTCTTTCACCTGAGACTAAAAAGCTTTAAAAAGTCTCCCTTTGGGGTTGGCATTGTGTATTGGTTTTCCTGATTCATTATTCACCCATTGCTCATGTTAGGCAGGATTGGTTCCCTGAAAGCATTTCTTTATCTTAACCTTCAGGCAAATCTTCAACCAACAAAACGCTCCAGACTCTTAAGTTTCTGAGATATACTTCAGTTTATCTCCTTACTCATCCTTAGCCAGATAGCCTTTTATAATCTCCAGGCGCTCTAGGCTAATGGAAGTTTCTTCCTGGAATTAGGGGATGGAGTTAATGGGGTGTGTACATGAGCTGCAAATTGAGTCCATCTTCTCTTAAAAGTGACCCAGCTGGGTTTGATTGTTTCTGAAATAAAATGAACAGAACTCTTGATCCTTAAAAAAAAAAAAAAAAAGATGGGGGGGAGGTAGGAGGGCTGGGGGTGGAAAAGGACAAATATTAAAACATTCTATTTGATTGCTTACTGATTTATTTATTTGGACCCTCAATCAACTGAGACCATTTCCATCCTCATACCTATTCATCAAATTTTGGATCCTCCAACTAGCTGCTTTTTCTCTTAAGAGACTGCAGCCATTCTTTCAGGGATATGATGCTACAGCTTCCTCAGCAAACTTCTTCCAAGAGTTTCCTTCCCTTTCTAAGATGGTGCCTGCAAGGCCTGAGCTCATTCTCTTATTTGGTTTAGAAGTCTTAATATCCTTAATATCCTTCCTGGAGAAAGACTGTTCCAGAGACCCTTTCTTCTTTCTCCCTACATAAAGTGAAGTATGGGGGCTTTGAATCTGAAGTCATCCTGTCCTCATGGCTCCCATTCACATTTCCTTTTCCACCCACCTAGGACTGCCAGTGGCTAACTACTTGGCCAGCGCTGATCTTTGCATCTTCTCTCTGGGTTCTATGCAGGAGGGGGTTAACTTTCCCCTGCATCGAATATTTGTTTGCTTTGTTTGGTATGATGCATATTTCATATGCTGTAGCTTCCCAGCTGGCAGAAGCCTGTAAACCTTGTAAGCATATCGGGTATTGTCTCTTTATTTATTTATTTTTTATTTTTTTCCCCCAAATCGCTCACTTACACGAGAGCCAAACACCAGTCATTGACAATAGGGGTCTATCAATAGATAAATGGTTTCACAGCTGTATATAATGCTACACTATAACCAGAGCTTTTATATGAAATAATTTTCTCGTGCTGAGGATGCAAAGAGATCCACACAGGATGTGTAGATCACAGAGGCTGGCAGCAGGAGGACACTGCCAGGATAGGGTCTCTGCTTCTCTCTCTATTTCTTCCCTTTAAAAAAAATTAATTATCTTGTTGTTTATCCATATGCAAGCTGTCATTCTGGACAGCAAACTGCTCTGTTATTGCTTCTCCTTTCTACAGCCACCAATACTTCCCATCCTCTCCTTCCCTTCCTTTCCTTCTCTTCCCCATCCCCCACCTCCCTCTATCGCCACCATCTGTTACTTGGTTGAGTGTGACCAACTGCTGTACCTTCGAATACATGCAGAGGGAAGTGGTAAGGGAGATAGGGGGGAGGACATGAGATACTGGGAAGAGAGCCCAGCAGGGGCCGGACGGTGCTGTTCTCTGTGATAGGGAAGAACAGAAGGCACCCACTCTCATACACACTGGAAACCATAAACTTGACTGTGTACCTTGACTTTGGGGGTGTGGTAGATTTACCATCTATATGGGAAAAAGTATGACCAGGAGACAGCTCTTACATTGAATTAGGAATCTAAAAAAACCCTATATCTAAAGTCATTCCATCTCTATAGCTACAATTCGGTTCTCCTCTTCTCCTGATTTAGAATCATAAAGGTAACCTCTTGACTGCTTCAAGTCTTTGTATTTATCTTACCTTACAATCTCTACAAAAAGGGGATGCAATCCTCATTTTGCTGTTGACTTGGTATATCACTTAATTTCTCCATGCTTCTTTTTTTTATGTACAAAATAGTGCCCATGACACTGTGGGTCTTCTGTGAGGACACTGTCCAAAAATTCTGGGAATTATAAGAATCACCCAGGCTGTGACAAACTCATTCATTTTTTTAAAAAAATTTTTCATTGACATGGTTTGAAATGGTTTTTAAAAATCCTACATTTCCCAATAAATCCTTTCCTCCCCATGCCCCACAAGAGCTATCCTATTATAACAAAGAATAAAAAAAGAAGGGGGAAAAACAGTCCTGCAAAACTAATGACATTTCTCATTCCTATTGCAATCACATATATAGCACATTTTCATGAAATTCTTAGCAGCTTTGTCAGTGGCTTTCTTCCCTGTATACCTAGGGCACCTTAGGGCATTTTTGCTTGAAGTAAATGGTGGTTAAAGAAGTAAGTCAAACTTTTCAATCACAACTACAGTACAATATCTCTAAAAAAGGAAAGGGCTAAATCCCTACCTGGGCAATTCATTTCTCTTATGACACTAGAAAATGAACAATTTTAAAATCTACTAGTAAGGTAAAATTTTTAACTGGTTACATTTTTGGCAGTGCTTATACACAATAAAAGATATAAAAATTAACATATGCCTTGGCCCAATAATTTCATTATCCTGAAAGTCTTGTGGGGTTTTTTAAGAGTTTTAGGTTTCAAGATTTTCATCATAACATTATTCATGACCACAAAAAACAAAAATAGCTCCCCAAATTGGAAATAACCTAAATTTGCAACAGTAGGGAAATAGTTAACTATGGGACATTAAAATAATGGGGTCTGACATGCCATTAAGACCACTGAGTATGGAAAATACAAAGAAATAAGGAAAGACTTTTGTGAATTGCAGAAGCAGAAGAAGGGAGGGTAACCTTTCAACCATAGAAAAGGAAAAGTGACTAAGAATGAATGGTCAAAGGACATTGATGAGGACTTATAGGGGAGAATTGAAAAAATGTTATGATACTTTATTCTTCATAGTTAACTATTGTAAATGTTCATTATCTCTAAGAAGCTTTAGCTGGTTGTATTGATATTTATTGATTTTTAGTAAAAACAAAAATCAGTAACAGGGAGGGGTTGAGTCTATCTTCCATCTCTTAATGGCAGTAGAACTTTCAGTGGTTATGGACAATGCCAAAGAAATGTCAAAAAGATATTTCTCCCAAATGTATAGCCCAGATATCATCTGGAAAGGGCACATGAGCTCTACAGTGTGAGTGGGCAGCAGTATCATAGATATGGGGGAGAAAGGCTTAGGATCACATAGCCTATGTTGATCTTGTCAGTTTTTTTCCAAGAAAAGTGAGAGAGGAAGAAAAAAGGAAGGAAGTAAAGAAGGATGGAAGGAAAGTGGGAGGGAGAGAGGGGAAAAGGGAGATAGGGAAGAAGGAAAGGGAGAGAGTGAAAAAGAAAAGAAAGAAAGAAAAAAGAAAAGGAGAGAAAGAAAGAAAGAACACAGTCTTTAAAAATATTAATCCAATTTTACAGAATCACAGAGATAGAAAGAACGTCAGAGTTCATCTGATCCAACTGTTATCCAACCATAGATCCCTCATATGCTGTCTCTGTTATCAAGTGGTTATCCAATTTCCACTTCAAGAAATGGGGACCCAACTCACTGCCTCCTGAGCCAACTTTTGTTGTCTCCATGTTTTCCTTTGCATTAATCCTCAATCAGCCTCTCTTCTTCTTCCACTCATGGTTCTGGTTCTGCCCTTTGGGGTCAAGCATGGCAAGTCTCATCTCTTGCACATGATCAATTTTCAGATACTTGGAAATTGCTGTCATGTTCTGCCCAACTTTTCTCTTCTTCAGATTCTCTTCTTCAACATTCCATTTGGTTGATCTCTTGAGAGCGTGGCCTCCAATCCCTTCAACATCTTAGATATCTTCTTAAGGAAATGCTGTGGGTGATTTTTCTCACATGTAATGTCCAGAACTCAAGGCAAGGCTCCAGAAGGAGTCTCACTAGCCAGAAAACTAGGATTATCGCCTCCTTATAGAAGCCTCTTTATATAAGGGCAGCTAGGTGGATAGAGCACTGGGCCTGGAATCAGGAATACATGAATTCAGATTGGGCCTCAGACACTCACTCACTCTGTGATGCTGGACAAGTCATTTAATGTCTGTTTGCCTTAATCCACTTGAGAAGGAAATGGCAAACCACTCTTCTATCCTTGCCAAGAAAACCCCATGGACCAGTATTGGTGTGCTGTGATCCATAAAGAGTTGCATGCGACCGAATGAATGAACAATAATAACAGTGTTATACCTCTTTTAATGATGCTTAAATTTACATCTTTTGGCCTCTGTTGTCTCAGTGACAACTCACGTCATAGCTTAGAATTCACCATTTCATTCGTGAGGGATTTTTTTGAATTTTGTTTTCAAATTTAAAAAGCATTTATTTTCTCTCATCAAATTGTAACAGGCCCTCCTGGCAGTTACAATTACTAGTCTGTCCTAGGCCCAACAGAGTACCTTTGACCACTGACCTTTGCAGTGTCAACTCTACTCGGCTCGCCTCCTCTGAGGCCTTCAAAGGTCTCTGGCCACGATCTCTTGAATCTATAGTTTAATAACCGGTAGCACACTCAAGAACAGCCACGTGTAATCTTAAAAGCCTTTATTATACCTACTCACCTAATGCCCTGACTTGTCAGCTCCCTAGTGAACACCTGGTCTGAAGACCCATGTGTTCACTACCAAACTCCTTACCTCTTGGCTATCCATCAGTTTGGCTTGGCTACCTCAGGCTAGGGAGCCAGGTTAAAGAGCGCCAGGTTAAAGAGAGCGACTACTGTCTGCAGTGGGCTTATAAAGGGCCTATGAGGTCACACACACAGTTAACCAGCGAGAGAGGCATCACCCATTACGAAACTATCTCAATATGTACAGGATCCCACTCACAGGACAGTCCTATATCCACAGAGAATACTTCTGGGCCACTCAATCTCCTGTTGCGCTGTGGTACCGCCCATTTAAAGGGCCCTTACAATTTCCTTCTCTTGTTTTGTGGGAACCGCATCCTTACATAAAATCAGTATCTTTTAAGTCTTTCAAAACTGTTCATTTTTTACATGTTGCTGTTACAATAAAACTTGTTCTCCTGGTTCTTCTTCATCATCATAACTAGCATTTATATAGCACCCACTGTGTGCCAGGTAATGTTCTGACAATGTTACAAATATTATCTCATTTGATCTTCACAGTAATCCTTTGAGTTAGGTGCCATTATTATCTCCATTTTGCAGCAATTAAGGGACTTGCCAAAATGCCCAAAGTCATACAGATTCTGTCTGAAGCTCGATTTGAACTCAGGATTTTCTGACTTCAGATCCTGTGCTCAATGAACTAGGGTACCACTTTGTTGCCTTCTGTTCATTTTAGTAGAAATATTTAAAAGAAAATTTTGTGATCGAAATAGTGTATTAAGGACCAGTGTCTGACAGTGGACTATGGGGAAATGTAAGTTCTCTGAAATTTAAAAGTCCCCTTAGTGTGCAAATTGATGAATTTTTTTTTTTTAATTCCCAACAGCCAGTACCATGCCAGTAGTACATAGTGGTAGATGCTTAATAAATACTTGTAGATTGATTGTGTCCCCCAGCAAAACAACCTTTATTAAGATAATCTAAGTTTCTAAATAGGGAGCAGGTAAGAAGACAATGGCATGAAATTTTTTGTATCCTTGCCCAGTTCTGGCTGGCTGCCATAGGAGTTGAGATGTGCCTTCTCAAACGCCCTTTTACACATCTTTAATGAGCAGGGTCTGAAAAGTAGGGAAACGATCCGATAGCTCACTGTATTTATTGCCTCCCCAAGCTCGCTAACAAGAAAAACTTGAACTCTGGAGTACAAAGTTGTCGACTAGATGGTGACTCAGTCCTGATTTATGATGTTGAAGTCTGTCTAAAAAAAGGTAGCATCCTGAAAAGCTCGGCGGAATCCCTTCATAACTGGTATGGCCAAGCACCACATTCTTGTCTAGGCTAATTTTGTCATGGGCAGAGACAGAGAGAGAGAAAGACACACACACACACACACACACACACAGAAATACAGAGAAAGAGACACAGAAAGAGCCAGAGACAGAGAGAAAATACACACATGCACAGAAAGAGAAAGACAGACAGACAGAATGTGTGTATATGCGTGTGCATATGCATTTTTTTTTTTCAAGATTGTTCTCTTCAGATCAACATCTTCTATTGGAGTAACATTCTTAGTATCTTCCAAGCCTTTCATCTTATGACTGGTACTCTTCTCAGGGGTAAAGTAAATGGATCTTATTCAGAACCCTTTGTTAAAGTGAATATTCTATACTAGATTCCCTAAAAAACATGTGGTATGGATGGGGCTGGATATGGAGAGTTCTTTTCTCCCTCTCCCTCTCCCTCTCCCTTCCAAACCCTTTAAAACAAAGTAAAACTTGTCACTTTTTCAGGAAGAGGGAAATAGCAGTCTGTCTAAATGACTTCACACTAACCTTCTTCCAAACAGAGAGCTTGCCTCTGGCAAGATGAACATTTATACAAACAGTAGGATTTATTGGCAAGAGTTTTTATGGTAATGGAAGAATTAGGTCAAGTTCTATGTGTCCATAAACCAATTAAGAATAAATTGGATGGGGCTTTTTGAGATTTGAATTGAATTGTCCAGGCAGTATTTGTATATCTTTGTTTCCAGTCCAGAAGTCCAGTAACTATGCCTATCAGCAATGAAAATCAATTCCCCAGAAGAGTGCCTGTCTGTGGATTGATTAGATAGCTGTTTGTATTCAGCTGCTGATCAGCACGTACCAGGAAGGGGTCATAAATGATGATTGTATTCTCTGATGATTACTGTATGTTGTGGTTCTGGGGAACCGCCCTCTGAGGGACTCAAAGCACCTTATGAATCTCATCTCATCTTTCCTTACAATTTGATGAGTAGATTAGGTTTTTTTTAAATCATTGTTTTATAAATGAAGTTGAGTTTTAAAGTGATTGAGAAAAACCTTCTCAGCTGATTGGCTGAATCAAATTAAAAACCCACCTCCTAATTCCTGATTTGCCCTAATATCTAGACTTATATATATATATATATATAAGTCTAGATATTTTATATATATATATATATAATAGACTCTTTCCTTTATCTCTGCTGGTTCTACCTTGTGAATTATGTCTTGTATTTTTTAAAAGTCAACCAAGATTATTGATGAGAAAAGTTTAAAACTATGGGGGAAATAGTGGTAGGTCACCTTATGGAAATTTTACCCAAGTTCATTGGGCACAAGGCAGAAAGAGTGTTTAACATTTAGAATCTTTCACTCTTGTGAAACTTGTCGTATGTAGCATTGATCTAAGACAGTGGTTCTCGCACATTGTTTTTGGTCTCTTTACATTGTTTCTTTTTTTTTTTTTTTTGGTCTTCCATAGTTTATTTAAAATATGACTTTCATTAACAAAAATTCCATTTACAGACTTTTTCAAGAACCTATATCTTGTATAATATAAGATAATGATATAAAGGTTGTTTGTTTTTTTTTTTTTTTTTTTATCCCTTTGTACTCTTAAAGTTATTTAGATCCCAAAGAGCATTTGCTTATGCAGATTATATTTATTGCTATCTGCTACTTTAGAAATGAAAATGTATTAATATTATTATGAAAATAGTTATTACATTATAGATCCCTAGAGAGGATCTGGGAATACTCAAGGGCCCTCAGAGCACACTGTTTGATGTTAAATCAACTCAGGAAGTAGGAGACAGGCTTCTAATTTGATTCAGCTGATCATAGCTAAGAAGTTTTTTCTCTCAATCACCTCAAAACTCAACTTTATCTATGAAACGATAATTTTAAAAAACTCTAATCACTGATCTAGGAGATTTAAGGAATAAGGGCAGTATATGTGAGAAAAAATAATCATAGATTTGGGATCACGGTGCTCAAAGGCTAATCAAAGGATTATCCAATCCATTGCAGAGATTTCACCTAAACCATTTCTCAAGGAAGCATCGTAGTTTCCCTTAGTAATCTTTTTCAGGACCGTGTTGTTCAACTATTTGAGTCATGGCCAACTCTTTGTGGCCCTACTATGGTGATTTGCCATTTCCTTCTCCAATTCATTTGATAGGAACTGAGGCAGATAGATTTAAGTGACTTGTTTAGGGTCACAAAACTAATAAATATCTGATGCTGTATTTGAACACTCTTAGATGAATCTTCCTGATTTCAGACCTCCTGCTCTATGCACTGTGGCACCACCTACCCCAAACCAATTTCTAACATATTTGTTGGTTCTTTTTTTTTTTTAAATAGTTTTTTTTCCCCAATTACGAGATAGTTTTCAACATTCATTTTTGTTGGATTTATCTCCTTCCTTCCCTTACCTCCCTCCTCCTCAAGGCAGCCAGCAGTCTGATATAGGTTATACATGCATAATCATTTTAGACATATTCCCATATTTAATATGTTGGGAAAGAAAAATCAGACCAAAAGGGAAAAAATACAAGAAAGAAAAAGCAAACAAACGAAAAAGGTGAAAATAAATAGGATGCTTTGATCTGCATCTAGTCTCTATAGTTTTTTTTGTTGTTGTTTTTTTCTGATTGCAGATGGCATTTTCTGTCCCAAATCTATTGGAATTGTTTTGGATCATTGTATTGCTAAAAGGAGCCAAGTCTATCATCTAAATTCTGTCTAATGCAATAGTAACCCATTTCTTTTTTATTTTTTTCTTAGTGAAAAAAGGCTAGCTTTCCAGCCTCCCCTCTTATAATTACCTTTCATGTGTTTAATTATAACAGAGCCATCATTATTCTGTCCCTCTTTGTTAGTCCTCTTTTTACTTAGCTTTATGTAAAAATCTCTATGTGATATGATAGATTGAATGCTGGCCTTGGACTCTGGTTATCTCTGAGTTTGGATTCTCCTAAGATACTCTTTAGATGGATGACCCTCTGAAAGTCACCGTACATTTCTCTCCACTTTCATTCTGTAATATGAAGTAACAATAGCATCTACCTCATTGGTGAAGGGAGGAATAGGGAAGAGAATAGGAAATAAGCATTTATATAGTACCAATATATATAAGCATTTATGTGATAAGCATTTAAATAATACCTGTTGTGCACTACTCTTATTTGGCAGGAGATAACATATGTAAAAGGCTAAGTACATGCTTGTTATTTTTATTAGTTGTAGTAGTATCCCATTTTCTTATAAGATTTCTTTTAAAAATCCTTTCATCATACTTGTCTTTCTTTAAACCCTTTAAATTTTTTACAGATCTCCTAAATGGAACTGACAGTAAACATAGTATTGCAGTAAGGACTAAACAGGACTAAATATCAATAGAGAATTTCTGCACACTTCTCACATTCTTCTGTGTGTACTTCTCAATTTTTTTAAGTTTATTTTTATTTTATTATTTACTTTTTTTTTTTTAGCATTCTTTTCTTTTAAAAATTTTAGTTTCAAATTCTCCCCCTCTTCTTCACTCTCTCTGTTCCCTGAGAAAGTAAGCAATATGATAGTTGATGGGATTTTTTGTTTGTTTAATTTTTATTTAATTTAAATTTTTTAGTGAGGCAGGTAGGGTCAAATGATTTGGCCAATATCACAGAGGTAGTAAATGTCAAGTGTCTGAGACTCAATTTGAATTCAGGTCCTCCTCACTTCAGAATCAGCGTTCTATCTACTGCATCATCTAGCTGTCCCAATGTTTTTTATTCTCTTTTAACAGCATGACTGATACATAGTATATCCATACATATATATTTTTATATTTAGTTTACTATCTACAGTGACCCATATCCCAATATTTTTTTCAATGCTTGTGAAAAGCTAATCTCATTTCAACCTTGTACTTCTATAGGAATGTTCTATCTTACTTCCAGCAATTTTTTTTTTTTCTGTCCTTGTTAACTGTAACTAAGGTGTTACCACTTTTACAATCTTTGCCTGGTTCATTTGGAATCTCATTCCATTGTCTCTGATGTTACCCATTTTACCCAAGATGGTGACAACTGTAGGCTTCCCAAGTGGGAAATGAAGATTCAGCCATTAAAAGGGTTAAGTTTAGGTTGTACTTAACACAATGCTTGGCACATAGAGGACATTTAATAATTTTTTCAATTGTGTTGATTTTTTTTTTTTTTAAGGTTGAGTCTTTATTTCCCCCTGTGAATTCTGCAGATGACATCATCATTTTGGTAGGATGGTGAACTCCAGAGAAAATGGGATTAGATTCCAAATTGACTAGGCAAGTTTGTAGCAGGGAGAAGATATTAAAGTTAAAAGGTGAGAGAGCGAGGAGAAGGGATGATGTCCATCGTAACTGGACAAAATAGGCCTCAGGAAGGCAAGTTGACATGATCTAAACTTGCCAAGTTGGCTACTCCATTTGGACTTCCATTAACCAGTGACTACTTTGGAAAGAAGAATTTCTTATTTCTCCTGGGTGACTGAATTAACTCCTTTCTTATAGTAGCATATGGCTAATTAGTCTTCAGTGTAACACAGTGAATAGAGGCTTCGATGTGGACAGTAACATACAGCCCTGCCATGTGGTCTATGCTGCACTGGGGAGATTTGAACTTTCTCTTCCAGTATAGATAAACTACCTAGAAATGTTTACAGCCTATTTGAAAAGTCCTATCCAATTTTTTTTAATGCAGTCTCAAAATAAATTATTTTTTAAAAGGTAAATCTATTTCAAATTACTATTAGAGTGAATCAAAAATGATAGAAATCATTAAATTGATTAGTTGGATCAAAATGCATCATTTTTATTAGCCCAGTATGATGAAATGGTTACAAGCTTGGTTATACATTGCTACAAAAATGTTCTTTTTTAATCCGGTGATCTTTTTCCTCTTCTCTCCATTTTCTTTCCCCTAAGTTGTTAGTGAGTGTGGAGGTCACATTTAGTATCCTTATGGTATTTGTCCCATTAATAGGAAACTAAATTGTGCCTGCATTTTCTTTCTGTTGGAAACAGATCATTTCCCACACATTGTACTTTAGCTAGTAACTTTGCAAACTCTAAATCAGTCTCTTATAAACCCAGATTTTTTTCCTCATAATAATAACTGACATTTATAAAATGCCTTAAGCTTTGCAAAGCATGTTGCATACCTAATCTCAAAGAGGCAGCTAGGTGACTTGGGGAATGGAGTGTGGGAAGTGGTCAAAAAGATCTGAGTTTGCTTGCCCTTCTTCTTGTTTCCCCATCTGTAAAAGAGGCTCAAATGAGATCATATATAGGGTGTCCCAAAAGTTTTGGTGAAGTCTTAAGTGTTAATAGCTTATAGTATTTAAGATAGCTTTTAAGCTATCAAAGCTCAAAATTACACCAAAACTTTTGGGATATCATGTAGGTAAAGTGCTTTGCTTGTTATTATTAGTTATTGATTTCTTTTGATCTTTGCAAAAAGTTAAATGCAATAGATATCCCCATTTCAGAAATTGATAACTAGGATTCAGAGATTCCACCTTTGCAACATCTCTCAAACACATTTCATTCTCTGATCTGATACTGCCCTCACTCTGGTTCAGGCCTTATCACCTTACACCTGAACTACTGCTCCAGCCTGCTAGGGGAGTCTGTCTGCCTCAAGGCATTCCCTACTCAGTAAACTTCAATGGCTTCCTTTCACCTTCAGGATCATTTAAATATAAATGCTTTGTTTGACATTCAAAGCCCTTCATAGCCTTTCCAGGTTTCTTACACCTTACTCCTATCATGGACATCCTGTATCAGTGGCCTCCTACCTGTTCTACAAACCAGACACTCCATCTCTCAGCTCTTTCTCTGGCTGTCCTATATTCCTGACATTCCTTCCCTCTGCTCTGACTATTGACATCCCTAGCTTCCTTTAAGTCCCAACTAAAACCCACTTTCTACAGGAAGCTTTCCCTAACCCCTCTTAATTCTTGTGCCTTCCCTTTATTAATTATTTCTGATCTATACTGTATCTAGCTTGCTGTATATATTTGCTTGCATTTTGTCCCTTTTATATTGTAAGCTCTGTAAAATCAGGGACTATTTCTTTTTTTTCTCTAGCATTTAGCATAGTGCCTCGTACATAGAAGGTGAATAATAAATATTTACTGATTGATGGGTTCATGATCATACATGCAGCTTTTAAGTGTCAAAGGTGTGATTCAGACCCAGACCTCTTCCAGCTTCCAAGTTCAAAGCTCCTTCCATGATACCATGTTGCCACATAATCATAATATGTTCTCTTTATTTATATTAATATCATTTCTGTATTGTGAATAAAAACTCCGGGTTTACTGTTAGAGAACTTCCAGAATATTATACTTCAATCACCTATAGAAATATAATTTTTTTTATGTTTAGATTGCATTTCTGTTAATAACAGGGAGTCCTATCCCTTGCTTCTGGAAGCAAAGATTAATTAAGAAGTTCTGTACTAGACAACTCTTTTTTTCCTGGCTTTGAGAAACTCAAGACTTCTTTGAGCTATCTCATAAGCTATTTTTATTCCAAGCCTTATGTCATTAGCAACCTTAGGTTACTAAATAACTAGCCCAATGCCTTAAGCATCAAAGATCCGCCCAAATTTTGTCACATTTCAGGGACCTGCCTTGTTCTGTAGCCACCTCAAAGGGTATTACAATGTCCAAAGTTGAGCCTAAAACTCTAGAAAAATCTCCTTCTGAGTATTCCTTAAGAGCACCAATAGATTCTGGACTTCCCTCCTTACCAGTGTGATAACTAGTTGTCCTTCCTTGATACCACAGCACAGGAATTCTCTGAACTCCATCAATTGCTTCTTTCTTTCTCAAGAACACTTTGGAAGCCATTTTTATATGTTATCTCATATTTACCTCAGTTTCCTCATCTATAGGATGACCTGGAGAAAGAAATGGCAAACCACTCTAGCATCTCTGCCAAGAAAACCCCAAATGGGATCACAAAGAGTTGGACAAGACTGAAATGACTGAACAACAGCAATAACAACAGTAACCTCGATCAAGCAAGGTTCTTTTTTTGCCAGATAAGGATTCTCATATACATATATATATATATATATATATATATATATATATATATATATATATATATATATATATATATATATATATAAAACCCATTTTTGTTGCCCTCTAATTAAGGAGTAAAATCAAGGCCTATAGAGCATGCATTTTTTTAATTCATTAAGATTTGACTTTATCTGTGGAATTTGTCATAACTTCTTGTTTTCCCAAAAGGAAAGTAAATCTTTATCTCTTGCACTGTTATTCAAGTGCAACCAGATGAATCTGTCTGTTGGTCGGTGGTTATCAAACACTTATCTTCCTGGATTCTGCAGGCAAATGGTAAAATTATGACATTAAAGGAGTTAAAATGTATATTAATAACCTACAGGACTATGAAATAAAAGGGATATTAATGATCATCTAAACTAGCCTTCTCAGTTTACATCTGGGGAAACCAAGGCTCAGATCATTGTAACATACTTAGTAAATGGGATTTTTTTTTAAGTGCAATGGCTTAGTTGATTCAATATACACTCATAATTTAGGTCAGCGGGATCAACAAGGAGCAAAATAAGATAGCCATTTTCCTTTAAAAAGTGGCAGAGAAAGGACTTGTCTGCTCCATTGTCAGAAAGGCATGTATATAATTAGAGGTGATGGATATATTCTAATCCACCTTCAGTCTCCCTTATGACCAACAGGCTTTGTGCTATTATTGAAATAAGTCACATTGTTTAGTTTTGAATTTAGATCTCCATGAAGGCTGGGAACATTAGTGTGCAGACCTTGTGAATCAGGTGTGAATGATTTGTAGGTTTGCAAAGCCTTAAACTTATATTTTAATTTATGCCACATCAAGGAATAGGGAATTCTGGCACCAAACTGGTGGCATCCTCTTTGGACACCAGGGAATGGTGCCAGTGACATTCTGCGTTCTGTGAGCAAAATCCTATTAAGATAACGTCACGGCCTTTCTGTTTTACTGTTTGCAAGCCAGCCATAACATCATTAAATTACACAACAGGGAGGTGCCTGCTGCCAAGGAGTTCCACTCTAGATAAGATGTGGATTGAGCCTCTGCCAAAATCTGAGTAGATATGATGAGAAATTTGGAGTTCATTCAGCATACGATTCCTCTGAGATGGAGCAGCAGGCAGGTAAAGGCTCTAGGTGCAGTATTTCCCAAAGATCAAAACCCTGCCCTCCTTTGGGGGCATGTCAAGAATTCTGTATCGATCTTTGGCAGCTGCAGGCAGAAATAATGGGTCGTATTTCTGTCCAGGAGGGAGGGAAGTCTTCTTTCTAAAGCACCAGGCATTTCACCTCTGGAGGAGGCACTAAGATTTTGGCCAGACTTTCAAGGACCCAAGGAAGAACATGAAGGGGTTTTGCTAAACATCAGTCAAAGCTCAAGAAAGATTGTTTAGGTTGTGTTCTGTGGCACAGAGACACTGCTGGGGTTCAAGACCAGAACTACCCTTGGTTTCACTATATGTTACTAGTGATTGGACCAGTTCAGACAGGGAGCCGGGCACATGCTGACAGGGAAACCTGTTTATGGTTAGTGTTTGAATATGTGCAAACAAATATATAAATATATATATATGTGTGTGTGTGTGTGTATATGTGTGTATGTGTATGTATGTATGTATGTATATGTATGTGTGTATGCATGTGTCTATACAGACATGCATATGTGACAGTGTAAGGGAGAGAGAGTATGTTTTTAAGTCTTAGGTCTTACTACATGTGCAGTTATAAAGCATGGTTTGTGTTTTGAAGCATGGTAAGGGGAGGCTTTGTGGCTATTGTTATTATATTTGCATTGATTTTATTCAGATACACACAAATCACAGTCTAGTAGTCAGATAGTATTTTTAGGTGCCTTCTGAATACTAGACACTGTGTTAAGTACTGGAAATACAAAGAAACCCAAAACAAATCAACAAAAACCAGCCCCTGGTCCCAGGAAGCTCTCAGTCTAGTGTGGGAAGCAGCATCCAATGATAATGTACAAACAAGCTACAGAAGGGATAAACTAGACATAATCACAGAGGGGAGGCACTAAGGTTAAAGAGATCGAGAAAGACAAAAAATATGTGTCTTCAGCAGAGATTAGAGGAAAGCCAGGAGGTAGAGATGAAGAGGGAGACAGTTTCAGGCATTGGGGACAGACTAAGAAAATCCTCTGAGTCTGAAGATGAAATGCCACATGGAAGGCACACATGTGTATATGTATGCAATATATTTGCATATAATATATAGACATATTTGTAAATAAATTAATGCACATGCATATGCACATATATACATAATACATATGCATATAGGCTTGGGGGAGGGAGAGTCCTTAGGTGGTCAGAGGGCAGAGACAACCGTTACCAGATGGAACTTATAAATGAAGTCTAGCAAGTACTTAGCTATCAATTAATTTCTTTAGTAGCTAAAGAGCAATGAAGAAGCCCCATGGAACAGAAAGCATGGTGGGAAGAAACTTCTCAGACAGGATCAGTCAGTGTTAAGAACTGCAAGAATGTTTGTAGCCATGACATTCTTACCAGCTGTTTAGATTTAACTCATGTCATATATGGAAATGGAATGTAAATATTGTCCTTTTTTTCTCTTCTTTGCCTGTAGTTTGGGGACTAAGATCTGGGGCTGATATCAATGAGTACAGTAGATGGGGAGTTCTTTAAGAGCAGGAACTATTTCTCAGTTCCCTCTTTGGATCTCTAGTCTATTGTTGTTTTTTTTTTCTGTCTATTTTATTTTTTTAAATTAATTTCATAATTATAACTTTTTTTTTGACAGTACATATGCATAGGTAATTTTTTACAACAGTATTCCTTGTACTCCCTTCTGTTCCGAATTTTTCCCCTCCTTCCCTCCACCCCCTCCCCTAGATGTCAGGCATTCCCATACATGTTAAATATGTTATAGTATATCCTAGGTACAATAAGTATGTGCAGAACCAAATTGTTGTTGTTGTTGCAAAGGAAAAATTGGATTCGGAAGGTAAAAATAATCTGGGGAGAAAAACAAAAAATGCAAACAGTTTACACTCATTTCCCAGTGTTCCTTATCTGGGTGTAGCTGATTCTGTCCATCATTGATCAATTGGAATTGGATTAGCTCTTCTCTATGTTGAAGATATCCACGTCCATCAGAATTGATCATCATATAGTATTGTTGTTGAAGTGTATAGTGATCTCCCGGTTCTTCTCATTTCACTCAGCATCAGTTCATGTAAGTCTCTCCAGGCCTCTCTGTATTCCTCCTGTTGGTCATTTCTTACAGAGCAATAATATTCCATAACCTTCATATACCATAATTTACCCAACCATTCTCCAATTGATGGACATCCATTCATTTTCCAGTTTCTAGCCACTACGAAAAGAGCTGCCACAAACATTTTGGCACCTACAGGTCCCTTTCCACTCTTTAGTTTTTCTTTGGGATATAAGCCCAGTAGTAGCACTGCTGGATCAAAGGGTATGCACATTTTGATAACTTTTTGGGCATAGTTCCAGATTACTCTCCAGAATGGTTGGATTCTTTCACAACTCCACCAACAATGCATCAGTGTCCCAGTTTTCCCACAGCCCCTCCAACATTCATCATGATTTGTTCCTGTCATCTTAGCCAATCTGACAGGTGTGTAGTGGTATCTCAGAGTTGTCTTAATTTGCATTTCTCTGATCAGTAGTGATTTGGAACCCTCTTTCATATGAGTGGAAATAGTTTCAATTTCATCATCTGAAAATTGTCTGTTCATATCCTTTGACCATTTATCAATTGGAGAATGGTTAGATTTCTTATAAATTAGGGTCAGTTCTCTATACATTTTGGAAATGAGACCTTTGTCAGAACCTTTAATTGTAAAAATGTTTTCGTTTGCATTAGTTTTGTTTGTACAAAAGCTTTTTAATTTGATATAATCAAAATTTTCTATTTTGTGATCAATAATGGTCTCTAGTTCTCCTTTGGACACAAATTCCTTCTTCCTCCACAAGTCTGAGAGGTAAACTATCCTATATTCCTCTAATTTATTTATGATTTCATTCTTTATGCCTAAATCATGGACCCATTTTGATCTTATCTTAGTATGTGGTGTTAAATGTGGGTCCATGCCTAGTTTCTGCCATACTAATTTTCAGTTTTCCCAGCAGTTTTTGTCAAATAATGAATTCTTATCCCCAAAGTTGGGATCTTTGGGTTTGACAAATACTAGATTGCTATTTTTATTCACTATCTTGCCCCCCTGTGAACCTAACCTATGCCACTGGTCAACTAGTCTATTTCTTAGCCAATACCAAATGGTTTTGGTAACTGTTGCTTTATAATATAGCTTTAGATCAGGTACAGCTAGGCCACCTTCATTTAATTTTTTTTCATTACTTCCCTTGAAATTCTCAACCTTTTGTTCTTCCATATGAATTTTGTTGTTATTTTTTCTGGGTCATTAAAACAGTTTCTTGGGAGTCTGATTGGTATAGCACTAAATAAATAGATTAGTTTAGGGAGTATTGTCATCTTGATTATATTCGCTCGGCCTATCCAAGAACACTGAATGTCTTTCCAATTATTTAAATCTGACTTTATTTTTGTGGCAAGTGTTTTGTAATTTTGCTCATATAATTCCTGACTTTCCTTTGGTAGATATATTCCCAAATATTTTATACTATCGACCGTTATTTTGAATGGAATTTCTCTTTGTATCTCTTGCTGTTGGCTTGTTTTGGTAATGTATAAAAATGCTGAGGATTTATGTGGATTTATTTTGTATCCTGCAACTTTGCTAAAATTCTGAATTATTTCTAATAACTTTTTAGCAGAGTCTTTGGGGTTCTCTAAGTATACCATCATGTCATCTGCAAAGAGTGATAGTTTGATTTCCTCATTATCTACTCTAATTCCTTGAATCTCTTTCTCTGCTCTTATTGCTGAGTCTAGTCTGTATTTTGTTTGCTGAGTCCAGTTTGCTTGCTGTATGACTGATCCATATAATCTTGTGGCTTGAATTGGTATGACTGCAACCCAACAAGACACATCTATTAAATCTACTTACGACCTATTTATTTTTCCCACTGAAGGTCCTTCCCACAGAGCCAGACAAATTTGAGACTATTGTTCACCTCTTCTTACATTTCATTATGGGTACTATCAAGGCTTGAATGGTCAAGGACCACAGGTGCCACCTGCTGCTACCTGTGGGGTACTGCCTGCCTCTTTGTCCAGTGGACTGTGACTCATTGCCCAAAGCCTGGAAGAGTTAACACTGGTTTGGAGGTTGTCTCAGGTCTGCCAGATTGGTGATAATTATTAGACCCTGAAGCTGGAGTCAGCTTAAGGTCCATGAATGAACTGCCCCTGGAGCAAGTTCGGTCCTTAAAAGTGGCACAAAAGGTGATAAAAGAGGGTTACTTTTTCTTCAGGTATTGTCTATTTTAATCAACTTATTTTAAAGTACATTTCTTAATATTTTCAGTAATAACTATAGGATTTGGAAAGGAGATATCAGATGTTTTCCTCTGGGACTGCTCCTCGGTTGGCTTCCCTGGGCAGAGGGGGAATTTTACTTTTCCCACAAGATGGACATTTGGTAGCTGTTAGTACCAAGTGCCACACCTGGCAGCTGGTGTCCTCTCCAGCTGTCATTTTAAAGGCTGGGCCTTTTCCCAACCGACAAAATTATTCCAATTAAGTCAGCCAGTCCCTACTGAACATGTAAACCTGAATGCTGAAAAGGCCAATGTGGTTTCTTGGCAGACACCTTAAGGCTGAATAAACCCCTTTCCGGGAAGGAGAATATTAGATCCAGTGACCTTTGTGGCCATTGAGTGGGAAACTTGGCAGAACTTATTTTGCCCACTGAGTCCAAGGTGTTTTGGAAAAAGACATGGAAAACAAGCAATATCTCTCACCAGATTTGTTCCAGTAGTCACCTTACCTAGCAATAAGATCCCTAGCAGAGTCTTCACTTCATTGTTAGGCTGATCTCAGAAAGACAGAATGTTTTTCTACCCATATTAGCAGGGAATTGAGGTTTTGAAAATATTGCTGCTAAATTTGGAGATGGGTGGAAAGAGAGAGAGAGAAAGGGAAGGAGAAGGAAGGGGACAGAAGGAACATAGAAGAGAATCAATATTGTTCCACAAGAAAAAAAAAAAGGCTATTATAGTGTTGTTATTTTTGTTATATTTACCAAGATTTTTGCTAATAGGGTCCACTAGAGAAAAGTAATTCTCTTTGAGAAGCAAGCCAGCAAGATTGTAGATAGATAATATAACTTTATAAATAGTTCACCAATATAACCTTCAACTGAGGCTCCTCTGTTGAAAGTAGCATGTGTTATGTTTGTTTTGGCCTCCATATACTATAAAGAAGACTAATTATCTTGGACAATGTGTCTCTTGGAGAATCCTATAAACCTTCTGGTTTTTTTATGAATAAAAGTGACTTCCCTATGTTCCCCTCTATATTTTTTTAAGAATTAATCTTTTCTTCAAATATTAATCATTTATTTTTTTCTCCATCCCCTACCATTGGGGGGAAAAAAAGAAAAAGAAAACAACTAAACATTGTGCACATAATCACATCGTGCACATTAGTCATGTGCACGAATGTGTATTTCACTTTAAATATTAGTCTATCCCCTTTCCATTGATAAATGGGGTATCATGCTTCATCATCAGTCCCCTGGAATCATGATTGATCATTAGCTTGATGATTGTTAATTTTACAATATTGATATTATAGTATAAGTTCTCCTAGTTCTGCTTACTTTACTTTGCATCAGTTCATATAAGTGTTCCAACTTTCTCTAAAGCCATTCCTTTTATCATTTCTTAAATCACAAAAAGGTTCCATTACATTCATATCCTATAATATGCCAATCAATCTTTCCTTGTTTGATGGACACTCCATTAGTTTCTAGTTGTTTGCCACTAAAAAAAAAACTATAATAAAAATTTTATACCTATAAAATCCATAGAGCTATCTTACAGAGAAGTAGGAGGAGTTGGATTTCTTGTTCTGTTAGGGGTTAGTATAACCATACATAATAATCTTACGGTATCTTGTTTCCATTCTATGTTTTCTGGAATGTACAGGACGCATTATTTAAATTTTTAAAAATATATTTGAAAGTCCTTCTGATCTTCTGCAGAATTTGTTGTTTCTAAATTGAATTGTTTAATTTAACCACTGTATATCTTAGAATTTACAACCTTGCACTTTTTTTTCTGGAAGTGACTTATGAATTCATTGGTATTTCATATTTTATATTGAGAAGTCCTGGGCAATTTTCTTCTATTATGTCCTGCATTATGGTGGTAAGATTTTTGTTTGTTTGTTTTTTTGTCCACTCATGTTCTGTGAGACCATTGATGTTTATGTTGTCTTTATGAATGGTCAAGGACAGTATATTTTCCTAGCATAGTGAACATATTTTCTTTTAATGTTATTGTTTTTTGCTTCTTTTCTTTTAGATTGTCCTTCACTTCTACATATTTGCATTCCATATCTATTGTTTTCTCTTTTCTTATTGGGTGAAGCTTTCTAGTTTTTCTATTCTGCCCATTATTTTTGCTATGCAGACTGCAAATTTGTTCTCATATTTCTCATTTCTCTTTATCTTCTTGCTCTTAGGGAAAACATGTTAGGATTCTTTATGTTCTCACCTTCTACATGGTCCTCTGTTTCATCTAGTGCTGTATCATTTTCCTTTATTTTGCATTATTCATAGATGCCTGAACTTGTTTACTAGATCTGCAAGACATAGTTTCTTCTGATGCTAATGTTTACCTATTGATTTATCTACTTATTCTTGAGATTTTTGAGGGTTTTTTTCTTCCAAAAATTTTTGGTAATTTCAGATTTTCGCCCTGGTTTGTTACTCACATGACCTGGAAGTATATATCCTAAATTTCAACAAAAAACAGTTTAAAAGTCCTGGGAAATTAATTGAAGATGCCAGGAAGATCCTTTAATCCAAATTGTTGTGGACTATTGCAGAATACAAAACAGGACAAGACCTTGAATATGAGCTTTCTTGGGGAAAAGCCAACCAATTAAGGGCAATACTTGGGAGTTCAGAGCTACATATCTTATTAATATTCCAACTAGAAAGAGTCACAGAGTATCACTCTAGTCATAATGTAGATTGTCCTGGCCTTGAGTAATTTTGTAATTGGAGGCACTATGAGATCATTTGCTAAGCAGAATTAAAGAGATTTTTATCTAGAGTCTGTCAGTCCATGGTTTTAAGGATGAGAAGCAGATTCCCACAGCTAGGAAAACCATCAACTCTAAATATCCTCTAACCCCAGCTTCTCAATATTTATCTTTTCCTTTTGTAAGATATTCTGTCATTGTTTTTAATGCCCCAGATACTTGTATCTCCTTTACACATTCCCCATTCCTTTGCTTATGGCATTCTACATGGCTAGAATGAATCCTCCCTTCTCAACCTCATCACCCATCTATATTCATCTATCAGAGTCACTCCCTTCAAGGCTCAAGTCAGAGGCTACCCTCTTCAGGTGAAGGGACTCTCCCTCTCCATACCATTTTAACCCTCGATGATGGTAATGATGAGGATGAGGAGGATGATGATAACTAACATTTATATATCAGACAATGTGCTTTACAAATATCATCTCTCATCTGATTCTTATAGCGACCCTAAAAATTGGGTGCAATTGTTATCGAGGTAAACAGAAATTTGCTTAGAGTCATATAACTAGTAAGTATATGAATCTAGATTTGAACTCAGCTCTTCTTGAGTCTAGGCCCAGAATTCTATCCGAGTACCATAATTATTTGTATACGTATTTTTCTCCTATTAGATTACAAATTCCTCTAGAACAAGACCTATTTTGTCTGTATTTTTTTATTTACTCTAGCTAATGTAGTATTTTGCTTCTAAGTAGTTGTTTAATCAAAGTATAATTAATTAATGGATAGTTTTATAATTCCTTATTCTCATCCTCTCTCTTCTATTCATTGACTCAGGTTTCTCCTCTTGTGACAGTTTTTCCCTCATTCACTTCCTGTTCTTAGCCCCATCTCCGTCCATGGCGCAGCGCAACTGCTTCCTACTGGCTAAAACAGACCCTTGATTTCATTTCCTCTGTGCAAGTTTGGGTTAAAAGCTGCCATCCAAATTCCAGTTTGGGGGCAAGCTTTGCTGTGTGCTTAGAACAGCATTTGAAGTTCCATAATTCCTGCAGTATAAGAAAAATCAGTTCTCTGATATTAACTGTCCAGGATCAAGCTGCAGGGTAGAAATGGTGGTAGCCAGACCCCTAGTCTATCAAAGGGAATCAGTGACTGTAAAAGTCCATCTATATTGGAAAAGTAATCAAGGAAAGAAAAGACTTAGAGTAGCTTTTGTTTTCTTTATTTCAATTCAAAATCTAGCAAACTGAGGATGTAGAGAAAGGCTGCTGAAGGACCTCTTCCGGACACATAGGACACATGTACTCTGCCCTCAAGTAGTTTACAATCAGTTATCCAGAGCTTATTGCCTGTCTTTTCAAAGTGTTCTTCCCCCTGCTTTTCTATAGGTGACTGTGGGCTTGGAAGACAAAGAAGGGGAACTTTTGGTGAAAGGTCCAACAGTGTTTAAAGAATATTGGAACAAGCCTGAAGAAACCAAGAATGCTTTCACAGCTGATGGGTGGTTTAAAACAGGTATGACCCAGTTATTCTTTTCGTATGCTTAATTTGAAAAAGAGATTCACTGAGGGTTGGTTTAGGCAGAATGCAAGGAACACTGGCTCTGTGGTCAGAAAGCCCAGCGATGAAATTTATTGGGTGTGTGATTCTGGACAAGTGCCCTACTTCTCTGTGACTCTGTTTCCTCATTCATAAAATGGGTACAGTAGTACTCATCCTACCTCCCTAACAAGGTTGGCAGGAAAGATTTTAAACATGTACACATGCACACACAGAGTGTATTTTTTTTTTTTTTTAATTTTTAAGTCCCAGAGTCTTAGTGCTATTTTAAGCTATTAAGATATATATGTAAAAAAATAAAATTAAATAAATTTTTAAAAGATATATAAGCACGCATATACAGAAAAAAATGAGTTTAGTTTTAAGCTTAAAATCTTGTATGTATATACAGACACAGGCATATATATATATGTATGTATATATATATATGTGTGTGTGTGTGTGTGTATGTATGTATGTTTATATACATGCGTGTGTTAATATATTCTGATGATAATGAAGAAAAAGGAAGATCCTAGATACTGTCTTGCATCTTTTGCATTCTTTTTGGGGAAGCAGCCCTAGATTTCCTCTCAGAACATCCCTGAAGAACATAGGCATTTAGTGGAAAAATGATGACCAGATGAAGTGAGAAGACCTAATTTCATGGAGCAAGATAAAATGAAAGTGTCTGTGATTGACTCATGTGTGTCCTATCTATGGGTTTTTCTCTAATACTTGATTCAAAATGGAACCTACTCCAGGAACACTAACCCTTCTGGTACCTGAGAACATAACTTACTTTCCATAATGGACATGCTTTCTGAAAAGGTGTATAGAAATTCAGCCATTTTGATGTACTACAAAGAATCCTCTTGAAATGCAAATGGTCACCCTGAGTGATGCATCCTTAACTGACTTGTGTCGGAATTGCTCCTTTCTTACATCAGTGCTGTTTTTTAATTTTGCTTTTAAAAGAGAGGCAGATCTACATGAAGTGTTGGTGTCCCCCTTTATGGGTCATTTTGGACTATAGGGGCTTGTTTATCAAAGATGTCAAATCAGTGAGATCACCTTGTGGGTCATTTCTTGGTCTTCTCTTTGATTCCCACTGACCCCTGATCCCAGTGGAATAAGTTTTAGGTCTGTTTCTTAATAACATCAAAAACTTCACACTGTTAAGAATCCCATTCATTCATTCCCTCTGATCCTTTCCTGCCACTAACTAGGATCTAAAGCAAATTTTATCTGGATCGCCCAGAGGACTTGGAGGTAGTAAGTTGCTGTTTTTCAGTCGTTTCCAACTTTCTATGGCCCCATTTGGGATTTTCTTGGCAAAAACATTAGAGTTGTTTGCTATTTCTTTCTCCAGCTCATTTTACAGATAAGGAAACTATGGCAGGCAGGGTTGAATGACTTGCTTAGGGTCACCCAGCTAGTAGGTGTCTGAGGCTGGCCCAGAAATCTATGTATTGTGATACTACCAGCTGATCTGAAAATAAGTATTATCTGAGTTCAAAACCTATTTCAATCACTTATTAGCCTTGTGATCCTGGACAACTGATTTATCCTTTCCTCATTTTATAAAATGGGGTTAATAATAACACCTACCTCACGGGATTGTTGTGAAAATCAACTGAGATAATTCATGTAACATATTTGGCAAACCTCGAAGCCTATATAAATGCTAGCTATCATTCTTCTTTATTTTACTTAACTCTTTTCCATACATTAAAGCTTCTTCTATATAGCCTGGCAGAGGCAAACCTGATCCATTATTTAAAGTAATGAAGGATGAAGGTACTTCATGCAACACTTGTCAGCAAGAGTCAAAGAGAACCCAGAATTAATTTCCATAGGATCTCGGAGGCTGTTTGTTTTGTTCATTTAAAGATGTCACAGCACCTCTGGAATTTACATGCAGGTCTCATTCCTGCTATGTCAGTGCATCCTTTCAACTTGGAGCATTTGAGAAACATCTGCTTCCAGCCTAGCTCCCAGAGCAGAATTTTATGAAGGTGCCTCCTCTTTTTTTGCCCCCCTTGCCCTTGCCTCCAAACCTCACACTGTGCAAGAAGCTATTAGGGTCTAGTCCCTTCATCAATGAGAATGGAAGAGTGATGTCCGAAATTGGGAGAGAGATCCAGTTTTTTGCCTATTTGTAACTTACCAGTGCCATAATCAGAGAAATGCAAGTTTAACAAATTGAGTCACAGAATTTTCAAACTAGAAAGGTCCCTGCTCTATGACCATTTAGACCTATACCCCAAAAGAAATCCCAGCTCACAACATACCTGTTAAAATGGTTATCTAGTCTTCCCATGAGGGGTAACCCACTATGTCCTACTTCATTTATATAGCTCTAATAATTATCTATTTTTCCTGACATCAAGTCTTAATGTCCCAAGTTCTCTTGCCAACAATTGTTGATCCCACTGACCCACTACACTCATACAAAGAAATGGTCACAAGAAGAAAGAAGGGCCACCATTTAGAATAAAACCCAGTCCTCCCGTAGGCAAGAGGGTAAGGGGAAGTTGGTGAGAATTAACCTGATGTCTGTGAATTTTTTTTTTTTTTAATTTTGATAACTTGATTGATTTACTCTGTAGTTCTATGTATTTTATTTTCCACGTTTTAAAACATAGTTCCAAGAAGGGCCTTTATCAGACTGATAGAGAGTCCATGGCACAAAAATAATTTAGGGAGCCCTACCTAATATATCCTTAACCCAGAGCTGATCTCACCCTGCTACTGCCATTACACATAAAGAGACATCCTCTTGGGAGGATGGGTAAATGCTTTAAACTGAACCCCAAATCCATTCCAACTTGGAATCATTTCTTAGAGATTTTACATCAGAATCTAGAGCAAAGGGAAAAGAAAGGGGTACTCCTGGGATTCACTTCAGAGGGATACCTGAAGAACTTTGCAAGGAAAAGGAGCAGTCTTTACTCTTAAATGCTACATGTTCTTTATGCACAGAAAAGAATCAATTTTTAGAAACTTTGGACTCAAGAAGGGTTCTGTAAACACAAAGCCACCTCACCCCTTAAAAAAGGGAATTCTGCAAATCAGACCCTCCTACCCACTGCAGTAAATCCATGCTTCCTACCCAGATGTGGTTTTTCTTCCACCTCACTATTCTGCCCTCAGACAAGCTGCTTGGCCCCACTTTAAAGCTAAAAAGGGATTGGGATCTCCTGTGATAAAGGTGCATATGTGGATGAGAGAGGGGGGGATTGTTTGGGTTTTTTAATAATAAATAATATAGTTCCTATGGCCTCCTTGGAAGAAATTGCTCCCAGTGTTCAAATCTCTCAGGGAGCTAGATTACATGACTACTATGGCTAAAATTCTTCCTCCTGAATGCCTAGAGCTCTTAGTAAAGGCCAATGAATGAATGCAAGGGCAGGGGAGTGAGAGCCAGGAGGCTCCTCTGGGACAGCAGAGACTCTCCACTACTTCCGAGGCTCTGGTAACTCTCAGAGCTCCCACATGTGTCATGCCCTGCCTTTCCTTGATGAAGTCCCCTGAGAAGGGAGGTGGGATGGGATTCGAATACAGATTCCATCCCATCATTCCTCTCTTTCTCCTCTCCAGCTCAGCAGCTGTGGTCAGAGAAACCCAAGTTCACCTCTTTGGTGAGAAGAGATGAATGCATCTGCCCTCTCTCTAAAAAGGTCTGGCCTCCCATTTCTTATTGAATTGAAGCAGAGGGGATTGGGGTTTACTGAACTGGGAGAGGATTATTTGTAGATTTCCTTAGGGTTTGGAGGATGGTCCCCAGAAAGTGGGTTCAATATCTTCTCCCCTATCACCCCCAATATGTATTTCATATATATATATGTGTAATATGTATATTACAAATTATGTCATACATATAATATAGACACACCATATATATGTCTGTGCATACAGAATGTCACATGTGGCAAAATAAAAGCACAGATAAGATAGCTCCATTTCTAATAGATTCACTCCAGTACTTGAAAACCTCTGGTAAATAAATACCTTTGCATTAATTTATTCCCTGATGCCTCTGTCCATGGTGGTATACTGTTAGCTTATTGACATGCATTCTCCGCGTATGTCCTGTTTTTCTTTTGTTCATTCTACCTCATTAAAGCACGCTAATCTAGTAGATACAGAACTCTGCTTTTATTATGATCTTAATTCTATATATAAGAACCATAGCATTGAAGCCACTTCCCGTTTTCATCTTATAAATCACTGCTGCAACGTCCCAAACAGCCCAGAATTGGAATCCTGACTTTCTGGTGAGACTCCCTTTGTGGCCATCTTCCTTTATTTTTAACTTCACATTTAAAAAAAAAAAAAAACCTGCAAATATTTTTTCCCCTTCCTTTAAAAACACTGGAACTGAAACCCTGTGAATTTTGCCAACAGCGAGGTTCAGTGAGTTGATGATGGCAGCACGCAATGGGAAATGTGGGGCAGTCAGCTTTAAAAAAAATTTTTTTTTTAGTCAACACTCCTGATGAATATTTCAGTTGAAAAGGAATAGCATGCATTAATTATTGTAAAGAGATGTCTTTAGGAGAAAATGATTTTGAAATTCAGTTTAATTTCATTGTAATGCGCTGCAAACAGGAAGGGAGTATGTGTGTTTAATTGGCTCTCGGGGGTGAGGCCTGGAAGATGGCATGCCTTTGTCACAGGCCATTAGCGATACAGACTGCATAATGAGAGAGTACAATCAGCTCACAGCTGCTGGCTCCGACGGGGAGAGAATGATATTAAATAGGAATCAGTATAAATTAAACTTAACCCTTTCCCTGTCCAAATCAAACTTGTGATTCAGAAAGGCTGAAGAGAGTCGGGGAACTGTGGAAAGAGTGGCTCCTAAAAGGGGTCAGAGGATCACTGGCTAGCTTCCCCACCTTTCTGCTCGGCTCTTGCCATCTGCTACATATGTTTAGAAATTTCAAGAAGAAGAGTTGGACTTTGCTTTCATTAACTCTGTCCTCGCCTCCAGATTCCAGGCCATGAAACCTGTCCTCCGACCTTTCTGGACTCAGTACTATTTCTTCGGACTCTAGGCTCAGCAAGTTATTTCCTTTCCCCACCTTTTCAATGTCTGATAATCAACCACTCAACTTGGTATCTGATTCTACTTCCCTGTCGTTCCATTCCTAAGAGCATTCATGTGCTCCCCATCAATTCAGAACAACTAGGGAGTCCTGCTCTTAAGATGCTGGCTGTCTTCTGGACCACTGGCCCCATAATACATTGGTATTAATAATCCCCCGCTTTCTAGGAATCCTGGCCCACTGAGCGTAAGTGGAACCCTTGGCTTGGTTGAAGGAGGTCTTTAAGCTCTCGTTTGGTACTTGGAATAGATAATAAATAATTTGCTGGGACTAAAGTTACTAGACTTTGTAGGAGTGGTAGGGTCCAGCAAATCATCCAGAAAAGTCTGCCCCCCCCCCCCCAAGGAAGCTAACCTATGTAACATATGCTAAGAAATTATCACAGAAAATCTCAGTAAAAATCATCAGGAGTTACTTTAAGGGAAACACATGGGGGTGGGATAGGGAAGAGAAGAAATGGACATGGAGTACCATGGGCTCTTAGCACTCTGGTGAAGTTTTCTCAGAATAACATTTTTAAATGCATAAAATAAAATAAAAGGGGTTACAAAGAAAACCAATCCTGTTGAAATACAGATATCAAAATTTAGGGGGGAAAAATAAAGCAAGTTCATATACCCCAGGTTAAGAACCTCTAATTTAATGCAATATACCCAAGGGATGAAGATGGCCCCAGATGCAATGCCATAATAAGCTAGAAACTCCAGAAGGTGAAGTAACAGCTGACCAACCCATCAACACAGATACTAGACCATGATGAGAGCAAAATGCAGCCTTTTGGAATTTATGAATCTCCTCTACCTGCAGGAGACAGCTGTAGGGTTTCTTTGTTCACTCAACTTTCCATACAGAGCTTCTTAACATCTTTCCATCCTGCCTCCCCTGAGTCCCTGGGTGGATTCCAATTGGAAAATGGAGAAACAACCTCTTGATCCATTGAAGGCTCTCAGTCTTTTTGGCTGTAGCTTCCCAGAAGTTACTGATTCCAATGACACAGGCTTCCGTATCCAGTCCTGTGGAGCAGTCCCATATGCTGGGCAGCCCTAGCAGCATCCTTTGGAAGGCCCTTAGCAAGACATTCACTTCAGTAGAGTCATATTTTCATCTGCATGCTTAATGGACAATCTTCGTGAATGGCAGGGGCCAAACATACTCATTCCCTGTTGGCCAGCACTGGTGAGGAGCCCACTAGACTAGCCTTCAGACCCCAGCCCCACACCATTGCGGGTCTTGGCTTGAAAGGCTCCACCGGGTTTATACTCTGCAGGTGTCACCTTCAGAATCACCTCCAAGTTTAAAAGTAGACCATCTGGAAGGATTAAGGCAGGCACCATGGGACAAAATTCCTTGTGACCTTCACTTTTCCTTCTCAAAGATGAACCTTAAGGTTACAGATCCAGCCCTGTGGGACTTAGCTTAATTTGCAGTTTTCCTTGGTAAAGGAGATGAGAAAGCTAAGTGAAGTGCATTTGTCCCTTGACGTCATAACTACTCAGTCAATGAGGCTTTCCTCAATCTTATGGTCATTTTTACAGGAACTAAGTCATGTACATACTGCTCTTCTCCACCTGTCTCTGAGTCTCTTGTCAGTCTTTAATCCTTCCTACTTGGGACCATTAGGAACAAGAACTTGGTGATTAAAAAGAAAAAAAATCTGTTATTAACTGACTAAAACATGAGGAAGAGGTTCAAATTGTGACTTGGGACCCTGTTTTGTTTTGTTGTTGTTTTTATGCTTACCACCATCCCCCTCTTCCCCTCATCCATGCACCCACTGCCAGCTCTTGAAGCAGAGAAGTGGCTTTATTTCCGATTCTGCAGGTGCCAAACTGTTTTAATGTGTCCCTACTGCTGATGAGAGGCAATTTGAACATGATCACAGCAAGACCTTCATCTGCGTCAGTCTGTGGCTCCATGCTGACATCCAGCCCAACCAGTGGGATCATGGTGGGCCATTGACAGCATTTGTTGAGAACCCTTCAGGAACATGTGGAAGGCAGCACTCAGCTAGTGAAAGAATGAGAGAGGAATAAATTTGGGGCTGGCATAGGATATGGTCACTATCTCCATAGCCATGTTTTAGCGTACTTGGGATCACTTACAACCATTCAGAGGTCAGGATGTTTAGGACTGACAAGTAATTACTGAATGAAAAACCTTAGGAGTGTTGCCCTTGATCCATCTCAAGTTGGACCTTCACTGGCTTTGAGAGTACGGCCATTCTCCAAAATTCAGGATGTTAATGACAGGGTGAATGAGGGAAAGGGTAAGAAATGGGAAGCAGCCAACAGAAGCAAAAGTGTAAGAGAAAACTCTACAACTTTCAGGGGCCCTCTCCACATTGAATGTCATCATTCCAACTTATTTTAATAAGTGCAAACTTATTTCTCTCTAAACTTACTCTTCCTGACTATTCAAATTCTGCAACTCAGTTGGTACTGTGCAAAGTAAGAGCTTTATTCAGATGAGAGTGGGGACTTAATTGTTGCCTACAATTTTAAGCCAGAACCTTGTGGAAGTCCTCAGATAACCTCATGGATGATTTGACTTTCATTCAGAATTTAGCCAGTAGGGAGGCAGGAGTTACTCATCATTATTCAGTTTAATTAGGGGGTTTTGCCCTTTTCTTACAAGGCCCTATTCCTTTGGACAATAAATTGTAATTCAGGAATTCAGCAAAGATGTAGAAATGAGGTCATCTATCTAACAGGAAGCCTACATGTTAGAAATCAATCCCCATTCCTCCTTTTTAGTGGGTAGTTTTGAACTGCCCATAAAGTTTCATCTTAGAGACACTAACTAATAGCTCAATGAAGTGAGGGGAGTTTTTGGCCTCTGCCTTACCTGTGAAGGCACTAGAGAGTCAGTCACACAGGGAAAGTGATAAGGACAGAAACCTGTGATTTTGCTGGTATAAATAGCTGCGGGAAGGACATCTTGCCAGCACAGGTCAGCATCTTTTCTGCAACTTAGAACCTTGGAGAGTTCCCCAGTGGCCTGAGATATTAAGGGACTTGTCTAGAGTCACACACTGTCACGCAAGCCTGATCCCCCCAAATATAGAGTGGGAAGTTAAGCCAACAGACCTGGACCAGCTGCAGAGTCTGGTCCCTGCCTCGTTAAGAATTGGCTGCTCCATGATGTTTCCTCATCTAACGATCTCAGTGGAGAGTGCTAGTGGATAAAATTCCATTTGTGTTGGCAGAGGGAATCCTTTTTCTCTTTTGTTTAAGAGCCCATTATGTCCAATATCTTCTCTTTCCTTTTAGTTGTGGTTCATCTCTGTTGACATCCTGCAGATAAGTGAGGGTTTTCCTAAGGATCTTCCTTTGAACTTTCCAAGTTACAAACTAGATGATTCTTACCACTCACTTCCCCGGGAGCCTCCCCTCATAACAAGGAAGAGCATGGGAAATTAATGCATCTGAAACAGATCCTTCATTCCTTGGTCTCTGAAGACTCAGGACTACTTAGCAATAACATCCTTCATTTCAAACCCCTTTAGTCCTGAAGACTTTCATGTCTCTTTTGAAATTCACTTAGAATTTCTACATCTTGGCTCCACTTGTAAGAACTCAGAATTAGAGGTGACTGCATAATCTTTCTGATGGTGCTCCTCCAACCATCCTCAATAGCCCGCTCCCTTGTTGGGCAGCATCAAATAGATCTCTGCCCATTGTTATTCTCAAGGCACTAAGGCAGGTAACATGCATTAGATAGAAGCCTGGTATATAGTAAGTATTTAATACATGCTTATTGATCAATTCTTCATCAGTTCTGTTGTCTGCTGTTGTACATGTCTCCAACCAGACAACTTTGAAAACAGCATCTCCTCCCCCCATTCAGTTCAGATTCATAAACTGTCTTCACATTTCCTGCAGGCAGGTGGTGTCTGTTGGGACTTTCCCAGGGTGCACATGTAGGTGTATGAAATGCATGGATATGCGGGGCAGGGGTGGGGGCAGGGATCCACATACACCTTTAGACTGTGCAGCCTAATCTCAGACAGGTTTCAAGTGTGAAGTTGTATTTTTGTTCCCCTGAATTTGCCATTTCTTGATCTTTTCACTGTCTTCCTTTTTATTTGTCCTCAGCAATAAACCCCTTTTTCTTTACCCCTGGAAATGTACAGTAGAGATTGTTGTAACAGCTAGCATTTATATGGCTCTTTAGGATTCGCAAAGTGCTCCAAATTATCTTGGCTTCACAATAACCTTGGGAGGTAAATGCCATTATTATCCCCATTTTATGAATGAGGCAACTGAGGAAAACAGTTTATGTGACTTTTCCAGGATGAGACTAAATCTGAACTCTGGGTCTCCTGACTCCAGAGTCAAGAGATTGAACCAATCAACATAAAAAGAAATCCAAAAAGCAAGAAGAAAGGTTTCTAGAGAAGAAAGTTTGAGAAGAAAGAAAGTTTCTAGAGAAGAAAGTTTGAGAAGAAAGGTTTCTAAAGAAGAAATTTCGAGAAGAAAGATTTCTAAAGAAGAAATTTCAAAAAGAAAGGTTTCTAAAGAAAGTTCAAGAAGAAAGGTTTCTAGAAAAGAAAGTTCAAGAACAAAGAAGGTTTCTAGAGAAGAAAATTCAAGAAGAAAGAAAGTTTAAGGAAGAAAGTTCAAGAAGAAATGGTTTCTAGAGATCTTTATCAGGATACAGTTTAGAGGCAATGTGTTCTGATGGAAAACATGTTTGACTTGAAGTTAGTAAAAGCCATAATTTAAATCCTAACTTGGACTCTTGCTAGTTGTGTGACCCTCCTTAGGCAAGTCATGTAATCTCCCTGACCCTCAGTTTCATTGTCTTCAAAATGGGATAATTCGTGTACTACTGACCTCAAAGGGTAATGAATGGTAAGGAAAGGGATATGTAAAGAAATGGAAGTTGTTACCTTTAATGCTTCAGAGCGGCGCTATGCAAGACAGTCCCTGATTAATGATGGTGGGACTTACTCTTTTGCCTTTAGCCTCGGGAAACAGAGTAGACAGTGGAACGTGCTGTGTTCTGTCACATTTGGTGAAGCACCTTCATGAGGTATTAATGAGTGCGACGGGTACAGTCAGATTGGCCATGCAAACCCATAGGCACCTGTATGCCCTGGTGACCACTTAATAGACTGAGTAAATCAGATGGAATACGAGACATCTGTCATTGCCCAGCCACGGAATAACATGCTGGGGTAGCAGGGTGGTAGAGGGGAGAAGGGCTGCACTGGGAGTCAGGAGAGCTCTGGATTTGAATCCTGACTCAAAGATTTACCACGTGTGTATCCCTGGGAACATTTCCCCTTCTAAGCTCTAGTTTTATCGTCTGTAAGTTGGTTAGAGTCATATTTGTACTGACTACTTTGTATGATTGTTATAAGGAAATCGATTTGTACAGCTTTTTTTTTTTATTATTATTAATTTTATTTACCAGATATATGCATGGGTAATTTTATAACGTTGACAATTGCAAAACCTTTTGTTCCAACTTTTCCCCACCCCTTCCCCCAGATGGCAGGTTGACCAATTCATGTTAAATATGCTAAAGTATAAATTAAATACAATATATGTATACATGTCCAAACAGTTGTTTTGCTTGTACAGCCTTTTAACATGGGAGCTATAGTTGTTATTCATTGATATTCTCATGATCCTAAAGAATTCATGTAGGATGTTGGTGAGCCTATGGGAAGATAGGACCATCTATGTCCACTGGTGCAAGTAGAAAGTGGTTATATTATTCTGGATTTCAGTTTGGAATTATACGCCAAAAAATGACTAAATTTATTCTAAACCTTTGATCTATTGATCTCATCTAGGAACAAACATACTTGCTAAAAGTCAAAGACAAAAGGAAAGATCACAATTTGTGACTGAACCAGTCAATCAATAACTATTTATTAAACTCCTTATAGCAATATATCATGGTACAATAAAGAACTGGAAAAATATATATACCCATTGATTGGCCTATGCCTGGGAGGAGGGGAACTGCAGTATATACATTTATGTCATATATATGTAAATATACACATTATTATGTATAAAATATATATAGGGGAATATTATTGTTCAGTAGGAAATTACTTATAAGAAGAATTTAGAGAAATTTGGGAAAATTCATATTAAATGAAGGGGCCGGTGTTGGGGAAGGAGAAAGGAGAAACAAGAGGATAGTCTATAAAATTCAACAGTGTTAAAGAAAAGATCACCAAAGGAAGTTCAGCTTTGAAGTATTAAAAAGTCAGGGTAGTTCTTAGGAGAACAGATATTGAAATAGATTTTGTTTTTCATGATGGTTAAGGAACTACTAGTACAGAATATTGTTGCATTCATTGTCAGATTGGATCACAGTATTGAATATTTTTTGCCAAAATGTCACAGAATGAGCAGTCGAGAAAAATGGGAAATTATATAAAGACAAAAGGCATAAATGAGAGTATTTTTAGAAAGTAAATATAATTTGCAAAGGATACAACTTTCTCCTAAGCATTTCAAATAAGGAAGAATGTGATTAAGAAAAGTCTTTCTGCTACCAGTTTACTTTAACAGGTAATGGCAATTTTGTTTCATTGAAACGATTTAATATCAATAATAATAATAAATGAACATTTATTAGGAGACTATTATGTGCCAAGTATTGTGCTAAGAGCTAGGGATACAAAAAGATAAAAATCAGTCCCTATACTCAAGGAGCTTACAATCTAGTTGGGGAGATAACATTCAAGCAAATATATACAAAGCAAACCATATCAATTAGAAAATAACAAAGGGAAGGCATAAGTAAAGAGAGAGGGAAAAGACTTTTTGTAAAAGATGGATTTTAGTTGAGGCTTAAGGAAGTCAGTATATAGGGAAGAAGGGCATTACAGGCATGAGGAACAGCCAGAGAGAATATGTAGAGCAGGGAAATGGAGTGTCTTGTTTATGAACAGTTAGGAGGCCAGTGTCACATGGACATGGAAATAAGGTATAAGAAGACTGAAAAAGTAGAGGCTACATTATCAAAGCTTCAAATACAAAATGTTTATTCCTGGAGGCATTAAAGAGTCACAGGACCCAAGGAAATACTAAAGAAGGGAAAGGAACATGTATGTGTCAAAATGTTTGTGGCAGCCCTTTTTGTAGTGGTTAGAAACTGGAAAATGAATGGATGTCCATCAATTGGAGAATAGTTGGGTAAATTATGGTATATGAAGGTTATGGAATATTATTGTTCTGTAAGAAATGACCAGCAGGAGGAATACAGAGAGGCTTGGAGAGACTTACATCAACTGATGCTGAGTGAAATGAGCAGAACCAGGAGATCATTATACACTTCAACAATGATACTGTACGAGGATGTATGCTGATGGAAGTGGATATCTTCAACATAGAGAAGAGCTAATCCAATTCCAACTGATCAATGATGGACAGAATCAGCTACACCCAGAGAAGGAACACTGGGAAAGGAGTGTAAAATGTTAGCATTTTTTGTTTTTCTCCCCAGATTATTTTTACCTTCTGAATCCAATTTTTCCTTTGCGACAATAACAACAACAACAAAATTCAGTTCTGCACATATATATTGTACCAAGCATATACTATAAGATATTTAATATGTAAGGGAATGCCTGCCATCTAGGCGAGGGAGTGAAGGGAAGGAGGGGAAAAATTCAGAACAGAAGGGAATACAAGGGATAATGTTGTAAAAAAAATTACCTATGCATATGTACTGTCAAAAACTGTTATAATTATAAAATTAATTTAAAAAAAGAGAAGGACATAACTAGTTAGCAAGACAGGAAGAGGAAGACAAGCCTGGGTAAACTGAGGCAAGAATTAAAATAAAGCTGAAAAGCAGGAGGAGAATATAAGACTCTTTTTAAGGCAGCATTTTATGAAGGATATATGGCTTAATGGAAAGAAAATTGGTGATGATGTCATAAACTATGCATTTGAATCCTGTATTCAAAGCCTACCATCTATGTGAACTTGGATATGTTTCTCCTCTCAGCCTCAATTTCTTCATCTGTAAAATTATTACAATAATTTTGTATTATAGCCCTCATGTGGATGTTTTGAATAAAGTGCTCTGTCCATCTTAAAAAAAAAAAAAAAAAGTCAGGAGTTTTGTTGTGTTTTTTTTTTTGGGGGGGGGGTGGCAGGGGACGGGGAGGAAAGTTTGAGTGGACTTGTGTCTTAGGAAAATCACTAGTGATTGAAAGGGGAGTATCAAGAGACCATGATCAACAGGGTCAAAGTGTTTAAATAACAACATAATGTACTTTGCCAAAAGTACTTTATGCTGTATGTCTTATCAAAACATACATATTTGGCCCTTCCTCTCAAAAGACCTAATAAGCCTGGAGTGTGAAATGGGACATAGCTGAAACATTTAGAGCAGGAATCCTTAAGGTTTCTGTGTGTCACAGACCCCTCAGGCAGTCTGGTGAAATCGGTGGACCTCTCCTCAGAATCTTGTTTTTAAATGCATAAAGCAAACTGGTTAGGCTAATACTAGCACCTGCCTCCCAGAGTTATTGCGAGGATCAAGAGGGATAATAGGTGTAAAATTCTTTGGAAACCTTAAGTTGCTATGTAAATACAGGCTACTGTTGACTATTATTTTTAAAAACCAAATTCATAGACCCCAGCTTAAGAACCCCTGACTCACAGAAAGGGGAAAGGCCAAGAGGCCTGTTGAAAGCACATTTGGTCAATAGAAGCCAGCCAGATGAGTAAGCTTTGACAGTGCCTCTTTAGAGAACTTCATTACTAGCATTTTTCTTGCCAACCCCTTGGCAAATGATCTGAGATTCCCAGCACAAGAGGAGAACTGGTATCAGAAACCTTCCATGTGATTGCCAAGCCGCCTCCGCCAAAGACAGAGTTGTTATTCTCTCTAATCACTTCCTAATAAAGAGTCCTTCCCAGTAGGTGATGCAGACCCATGGTTTCCCATTTTACTTCATTTGGCTCCCCACTCTATACCTGGAGAGCTTCCCCAAACCCTTTTGTCTAGATCACTAATTTGGGGACTAAATCCATGCTCTCTGTTCTGTGTGTAAATCCTTGAAGACAGGAAGCATGCTTTAATGTCATTCTGTATTCTCTACCTTTCCCATCCCATCTACATCCAGCACAAGACTTGTAGTCGTCCAACTTGTTGAGATTCTTTGTATGTCCCGAATTCCATAAGCTCCCCAGGCCTCTGGGCTCCCTGCCTCTGCTCCTCCTGGAAGTCTGGACATACTGGAATTTAAAGTCAAGGCCATCTATCTGGCAAACACTTAACCTGTTTTGTCAGTGTACTCCCTTTTCTCATCCTTTTTCACATTGCCTTCATTGTTTCCCTACCTATCCTCAGTCCCCAAAGAGTAGTGAATTGTTATTTGATTGAAATGGGGAGAGTAATAACTCTCTCTCTTTTGTTTTACTTATTTTAGAATTTAATTAGATTCTCACCAGAGCTATGGTTTGTCCCTGTGTGTAGAAGGGAAGGAGAGACAGAGATAAGACAGGACATGTCTACTTGTAAGAGGAGGAATGGATGGGTGGATATTATCACCTGGCTGGGACACCTAGGAAAAGAGAAGGACAGAGATCAACTTTCTGTCTTGACTGTGATAAGTTACCTTGACAATAGCTCTATTTGTGTCACCTTTTAAATTTTTTTGTGAGGATCATTCACTCTTCACAACAACCCTATGAGGTTGAGCTAACGTCAACTTTAGCTAATGAATGTCTGAGGCAGATGAACCTGACTCGTGAGTCCAGCCCTGTGTCTACCTCCCATAGAAAATGGCTTGCAGATTCACTTAGAAAACCACAAAGTAGCATTGTCTATGTTACAGCATGCTTTTAGTTGTTTTCTTAAATGCTTCCCAATCACTTGTTAATCTGGCTGGGCCTGGGAGTTTTGCTGGTTGAGCCTCTAGCTTGTCACTTCTCTTCTAAAAATATGTATAGAAACAGAAATCTCAGCTCTTTCCCCAAGTAAGCTTTTATCTTAAAGGCCAGAACAGGGCACAGCAGCCTCGTCCTAAGGAATCTAGTACCTCAAGGGACTGCATCGGGAGTTGACGATAAGATCACACAAGCACGGTTTCCCTGAGGGAACATAGGCTGCCGTTAAAATTTGCCCATACATCCAGAAAATTAGAATCTGGTGTATTGGGGGAGATTTATTTTCAATTACAGGTTAAGGCAGAGACATGAAATAGCACTGGATTTGAAAGCAGTGCATAAATCCTGCTCTAAATCCCTGTATCTCAGCCCCCATATAATAAGATTTTATTGATTGCTATATTGTATCTGTCAGAATAAAACTCACTTAATGCATGCATCCAAGCTGGGAAGAGAGGAGGCTCATTGGTAGGAGAATCTGATTCAGGAATCAATGCCCTTTGATTAATATGTTGTTAAGAAAGTAAGAGTTATTTAACTTGTTTGATGTGCGTTTCAAAACGATGACTCATGTCTTTGAAGCTTCCTACTTGGGCTCGACAGAGAAACCCTGGAACAATTTCGTATTTTTAAACCTTTCTTTCTTGAGTCCTTCGCAGATCTTTCTGAGATTATACTGCAGCTCTCATGAACTGGGATGAAAACTTATTCTGAAGACTCTAATTCACTTGATTGAGGGGTTAGAGCCCAGATGAATAGAGAATCATAGAATATTTGAGTTGGAAGGATTCCTTCAAGATTTTCATTTATCCAATCTCTTTCCTCATATACAAATCATCTTTCTCCTTTCCCCCCTAAACAGAATTCCCAAACAGCTGGCAAACTCAAAGCCTCTTCCCAATAGAAAGGGAGAAAAAACACAGGAGAGAAGGCTAAGAAGCTGTAGAATATTTGGAACTATGTTAAGAGACTGTTAGTGGAAATGTGAAAATTCATCTCTTTTCTACTCTTATCTCCAAACTTATATAAGTATATGTTTATTATATGTGTATTGTGTATCTGTGTCTATGTGTGTGTATACATATATATTAAGGTATATATACGCATATGTATATTTGTGTTTTATATATATATATATATATATATATATATACATATATATGGAATTAAAAGCAATTTGATCTTGAGGATTTGAGGCCTGATGTTTGGAAATGATTAGGAGTATTCAGGTTATTAGGTTAGTTAAAGCCTTTAAGAAATGCATTATGGTATAATGAACTCAAGCCATAAAAAGGAAGAAAAGAAGAAAGGGAGGGAGGGAGGAAAAAAGAAAGAGGGAAGAACTCATTAAGAGTCTACTATGTGTGAGGCAGAATGCTAACCTTATAAATATTCTCTCAGAACAAACCTATAAAGTAGGTACTGCTCTTATGTCCATTATACAGTTGAAGAAACTGAAGCAGGTAACAGTTAAGTTATTGACCACTACTGTTATAGGCTAGATTTGAATTCAGTTTTTTCTTATTCCAGGCCCAATACTGTTCACTGTGTCATCTAGGACTGAGTTGTTGCATACACCCAAGTTACCTTGGGACAAAGGTAAAGATCTAGAAAAGAAAACTGAGAAAGAGTAGTCAAAGAACTAGGAGAAAAACTGGGAGAAAGTCGTATTGTGAGAAATCCAGGGAGGAGAACATATTTAAGCAGAGGAGATGATCAGTAGCTTTGGAAACTATAGATATAGCAAGAAGAATGAGGATTGAGAAAAATTGCTTGGGAATGAAGAAAGGAGTTTCAGTCAAGCAATAGGCTCAGAAGTCAATCTATAAGGGGTAGAGAAGTGAGTGAATAGGCTGAAATGGAGACAAGTATAGACAGATTTAAAGATTTTTAATTTGCATGTGATAAGCCCATTCAGTGGCACCATGTTCTAAGCACTGAACTTGTAGACAGGTAGTCCTTGTCAAATATGATCTCACATATTTAGTAGCTGTATGATAAGATAATCCACTTAACCTACAAGAGCCTCAGTTTCCTTATTTTGTAAGATGAACATAATAACAGCACTTACCTCTCACTGTTGTTTTGAGGATCAAATAAGATAACATGAAAAGTACTTTGCAGACCTTAAAGCACCATGTAAATGCTAGCTATTATCTGGAAAATGACCATGAGAAATGCCCTTCGGATCCACAGCAGTGGAATTCTGTGCTATTGACCCTGAGTGTTAAATGTTTTGACTGATTTAATATAACTGGTTCTGAATGGCTATAGCTTTACTTTTGCCTTACAATTCATTATATTCTCATCCACAGTGGAGATTACATCCAGACCAGTTATTACTGACCAAGGCACAGAGGTGGTTTTGCAGGAACACCCTGGTAATATAGAAACAACCTCTGTGTGACTCTTAGAAAGTAAGTCATGATCTCCCTGCCCTTTCTTATACAAATCTCCTTTACAGTATTGTAGGAAGGAATAAATAATAGAAATGATGCCAGAGTGCATTGCAGATAAAAATGCTAAATAATAGCTGAGTTCACCACAGTGAAATGTTATTCCTAATGCTCTTCAACAACTGCATTCTGTTCCTTCTTTCTAGGACATGTCTACCTTAACCTGGGAGTAGGTTAGCTGTGATGCAAAAAATTCTACAATTCAACTCTGTTCTAACCGTGTGCATCAAGGCTTGAAAAATGGTTTCAAAAACTCATCTCAAGTGTCAAGGCTTAGGCATCCACTTAGCTTAACTTTTTTTCCTTCTTTATTTCACTACCTCCGGCTCCCACAGCTGGGAGTGAGATGAAGGCCTTCCCACCTGCTCGAGAGGCAATCTCTGAAGTGTTCCCCTGTTAGTACTTCATTTTCAGCACATCCCTTCAGGAGAGGGGAAGAAGACTGAGAGGAGGTTGATGGGGAAAGGTAAAAGTGGATAGAGGAAGAGGTTGGGAAATAGGAATATGTCTTCTTTCAGAAAGAAGATACCCATGGAATAATGGAAAAGAGACAGGCATAGAACACTAGGTTTGCATATGGTGAACTTTACTAGCTCTGTGATCCAGAGATTTTACTCAACCCTTCTAACTCTCTTTCTTACTATCGGTCAAAGAGGGCAAATAATACATTGCTTACTTTATAAGGTTACATGAATAAGGTAATTTGTAAAACTGAAAGTTTTGTTAACTAGTATTAATCAAATTCTTTTTCTTTCTCTACCTCTTACTTTTTTGGAAATGTAAAGGGGAAAAGATAGGGGGAAAGTACAAGAGGTGCTGATAAAATGAAATGTATATTTTAAAAATAATCATAATAGTGAATGTGAATGGAATAAATTCACCTATAAAGTGGAAGAGGTGAACAGATTGGATTTTTTTTTCCTTAGGCAGTTGGGGTTGAGTGACTTGCTTAAGTCATACAGCTAGGAAACATGAAGTGTCAGAGGTCAAATTTGAACTTAGGTCCTCCTGACTCCAGGACTGGTACTCTACTCACTGTACCATCTAGCTTCTTTAACATTGGATTTTAAAATAGGATCCAACAATATGTTTTTATGTGAACAATAAAGATTCACACAAGTCTAGAATAGGATTTTTATGTATCAGGAGAATACAAAAAACCAAGGAGTTATGATCTCAAGCAAGGCAACAATAAAAATAGTTTAAAAAGAAGAGCAAGGAAATTTCATTATATATACTTAAGGGTACCATAAATAAGAGTTAATGTTAGTTATAAATATTTTATCTATTAGCATGGCATTAATTACTCAAAGGTAAATTTAATCAAAGTACAAGGAAAAATACAGCAAAACTGTTAATAGTTGGGGACCTCAATGTGAGGTCCAGATCTAGACAAATCTGAGAGAGAGAGAGACAGAGAGAGAAGAAAGAACTTAAGGATGAGATTTTTTAAGTTAAAAATTTTCTATTTATGGTGATTAACAAATGGGAAAGAAATATGCATATATTTTACTAAAGTTGACTGTGTCAGGGGTATAAAAACTTATAAACAAATGCAGAAAAGAACTATTAAGCATATCTATTATAGACTATAGCCAATAAAATTTATCAATAAAAAGCATTTGAAGAAAAAAGTCAAATATAAATCATAATTAAATTAAATAATTCTAAATAACAAATAAAATAATTAAAATAATAATTTAATCAAAGAAAATAACAATGAAACACAAAACCAACACTTTGGAGATATAGCTTTAAAAAGCCCTTAGGGAAAAATTTATAATCTTTATATACTTTTATAAGCAAAAGAGAAAAAGAACAGATTAGTGAATTGGTCATGCAATCAAAAAAATTTGAAAAGCAACAAATCAAAAAAACCCCAACTAAACACAAACATTGAAATCATGAAAATCAAAAAAGAAACAAAATTTTAAAGTGTGAGACTACCAAAAGGAGAGGGGGAAAGCTAGCAAAAATAGACAAATAGTTAGCTAATCAGATAATTTAAAAGAGAAGGGAAAAACAAATTTTCAGTATAAAAAAATGAAAAAGGAACATTCATAAGAAATAAAGAAGAAATAAGGGAAGTTATTTAGAACTATTTTGCTCAATTGTATATCATTAAAACTGATGACTTGAATGAAATGCCTAAATGTTTTTTTAAAAATTCAAAATTCCAACATTAACAGAATGAGAAGTAAGAATTTAAATTATCCAATCCCAGGAGGGAAAAAATGAACAAGGTATAAAGGAATTTCTAAAGGGAAAAGACAACCCAGGACTAGATAGATTTATAAGTGAATTCTATCAAATATTTAAAGGCTAAATCAATTACAATGTTTATTATATATAAATTATTTATCAAAATGAGAAAATAGGAGATAGCCAAGTTCTTTTTGTGAGAAAATAAGTTCTTGATACCTAAACTAGGTAGAGAGAACTGGTTGTTGTCCTTCGTGCTCAAAGAGGAATAAAATAACATCATTATGTCTGGGTCAAGGTATAGCATGTCTGATGTGGCTGATCAGACCAATAGAAACTCAAAATGTAAAGAGGGCACAAATAATCCATAGGAACCTTTGGAATGGGGATATCTTAATTTGTACATCTCATGTTTCTTCTGAGCTACCAAAATTCTGTTTTGCTCATAGAGCCAATGGCTTCGTTGATGTGGGCAGTCTATTATAGGAATCTTGTGTGTGTCTCCCACATCTCAAAATCAATTTTAAAGTTCTTTAGAGAGATCCAGAGTGTCCTTCAGGGAAATGCTTGCCCTGTGTGAGTCCTCCATAAAATAGTATTTTAGGCAACATACATTTGGCATTCAAACAGCATTGCTAGCCCATTGGCGTTGTGCACTCTGCAGTAGAGTTTGAACACTTGGCAGTGCAGCTCAAGAAAGGACCCAGTGTCTTGGACTTTATCCTGCCAAATGATCTTCAGAATCTTCCTAAGACAATTTAAATGGAAGAGATCCAGTTTCCTGGCATGACGCTGGCTTATCATCCAGGTTTCACAGGTGTATAGTAATGAGACTCTGTAGACTTCAGTTTGGGAGGCAGCCTAATATCTTTTCTCCCACACTTTCCTTCAGAGCCTTCCAAACACTGAGCTAGCTCTGGCAATGATGTATCAACCCCATTACCTATTTGGGCATCCTTGGAAAATATATTGCCAAGATAAGTGAACTTATCCACAGCATTCAGAATTTCACCATTTATAGCTGATGGTTCTATGTATGAATGGTATAGTTCTGACTATACTAGTGGAGAACCTGTTTCCTTGGTGTTGTTGTCAGGACAAAGTTAACACAAGTATCAAAGAATCAATTCATACTCTGTTGCACCTCAGCCACAGATGCTGCATTGAATTCACAATTATCTTCAAACTAAAAGTCAAACCAATTCACCCTCCACTTTAGTCTTGGCTTGTAGCCTTTTTGAATTTAATAATTTATCATTAGTGAGGTTGCTGATCTCGATACTGTATTTGTCCTTGTTGAAGGCATCTGACAATATTACTGAAAATATAATGCTAGAAACCACTGGAGCAAGCACATAGCCCTACTTCACCCCAAAAAAAACACTAGGAAAAGGGGCTGGGAAAGCATAAGAACATTATCCATTATCCAAAACCCACATAAGCTTGCCATCATGGAACTGATGTATAATGCTGATTAGCTTTTCTAGGTAAACAAATTTTGCCGGGAGTTTCCATAAGCCCTCACAAGTGACAGCATCCAAAGCTTTGGTCAAATTGAGAAATGGGTTCGGCTCTCTAATCTGCTCCTGGCATTTCTCCTGAAATTGTTGAACAGAAAATACCATATCGATCATTTCTCGGCCCTCTCAGAATCCATACTGGTTCTTGGGTAGATGACCTTCTTCCAGGTGTAGGATCAGTCTATTAAAGAGGACTCGGCAAGAATCTTGCTGTCAGTGACTAAGAAAGAGGCACTTCTGTGATTGATACATATAACATCAGAAACCAGAGAAAGAAACTATATGTCTGTTTCTATAATAAATACTGACGCAAAAATATTAGATAAAATATTGGCAAAGAGACTATAATAATATGTCTTTTTTTTTAAAGCATATGCAGTGTGACTAGGAATACAGTTTTGATTTAATGTTAGAGAACTATAAACATAATAGATCATAATAAAAAGAAAAAATTAGTCATATCACGAGAGACATAGAAAAAGCTTTTTGAGAAAATACAATACCCTTTTATATAAAAAAATGTAAATATGGCACAAATGGACTGTTCCTCAAAATGAAAAATAATATCTATTTAAAACCAAGAGCTAGAAGTAGTAGTGATAGTGAAATGCTATAGGCCTTTTCAGTAAGATCAAGGATATCCATTGTCACTACTATTTCCAATGGTTCTAGAAATGCCCATTACTATAGCAATAAGATAAGAAAAAGAAATTGTAGGAATCAGCAAAAGCAAAGAAGAAAAATTATTGCTTTTTGCAAATGACATGATAGTTTACTTAGAGAAACTTAGTGAGTCAGCTAAAAGTTTATTGTGACAATTGATTACTTTTTCCATTCTTCTTTGCATAAGAAAATGTTCCTATGTGTTAATGTTAGTATAGTTCATAATAATGAAAAGGAAAAAAATCAGGAATGAGAGAAAAATATAAAATTGTTGTATAAAAATGTGAGCTATTATTATTCATTCTTAGCCAAGCCTATCTCCTGTGCAAAAAGATGATCACCCACAACTAAGCATATAACTCAAAGAAGTCAAAAACAAACGTAGGTAAAATAATCCCAGATTATTCCTTTCATAGTAGTTAACATTTATAATAGTGCCCACTGTGTGCCAGGCACAGTGCTAAATGCTTTACAATTATCTCATTTGATCCTTACATTAACCCTGGGAGGTGGGTGCTTTTAGTACCTTCATCTTATAGTTGAGGAAACTAAGGCAAATGGAGCTTAAATAATGACTTGCTCAACATCATACAGCTAGTAAGGGTCTGAGGCCAGACTTTTTTATAATGGAATATTATTTATTTTTTATTAAAGCTTTTTATTTTCAAAACATGTGTGGAGAATTTTCAATATTCACCCTTGCAAAACTTTGTTTCAAAAATTTTTCCCTCCCTTCCTCTCTCTCTCCTAGACAGCAAGTAATTCAATATATGTTAAACATGTGCAATTCTTTGATATATAGTTCCTTTTTCGATTGTTTAATGTTAAATCCAACATATGTATACATATTTATACAATTATCTTCCTACACAAGAAAAATCAGGTCAAAAAGGAAAAAAAATGAGAAAGAAAACAAAATGCAAGCAAACAACAACAAAAAGAGTGAGGATGCGATCTTGTGATCCACATTCAGTCCCCACAGTCCTCTCTCTGGATGTGGATGGCTCTCTTCATCCCAAGAACACTGAAACTGGCCTGAATCATCTCATTGTTCAAGAGGGCCATGTCCATCAGAATTGACCACCTTATAGTCTTCTTGTTCCCATATACAGTGATCTCTTGATTCTGCTCATTTCACTTAGCATCAGTTCATCTAAGTCTCTCCAGGCCTTTCTGAGGTCATCCTTCTGGTCATTTCTTACAGAACAATAAATATTCCATAGCATTCATGTACCATAACTTATTCAGTTATTCTCCAATTGATGGGCATCCCCTCAGTTTTCCACTACGAGAGAGAGAGAGAGAGAGAGAGAGAGAGAGAGAGAGAGAGAGAGAGAGAGAGAGAGAGAGATCCTCTAAGATATATCCCAGTAGTAATGCTGCTGGCTCAAAGTTTGATCAAAGTTTGATAGCTCTTTGGCCATGGTTCCAAAGTGCTTTCCAGAATGGTTGGATCACTGAGGTCAGATTTGATTTCAATACTTCTTGACTTCAGGCCCGGTGCTGTATCCACTGTACCTAAAATATTTCACTTAATAAACACTGTGTTTATTACCAAAAATTTATAACAAAGTAATTCTCATAGGTTTTGTAATGTACTTTAATGCTTTCTTTCCCTCTTTCTCTACCCTTTCTTCCTATTTCCCCACTGAATGAAATGGATCTCTGTATTCAAATATGGTGTGCATTTTTTTCTTGTTTTGGCCAGTTCGGTTGAGAGGGAAGTCCAAGCATCAGCTGTTCCTTCTCACCTCTTTGTGTTACTCCACCCATGGACCCTCATTATGTGAGATCATTTTCCCTAACCTTCCTTTCCCTCCCCCTGGGTCTTTTCTCTCCTTAATTCTTTTCTTAAGATCGCCTAGACAAAAAAGTCACTCCGAGATTCTGTCTAATTGAAATTCCTCTATAATCCCTGTACATGATAGGAAGCCATATGTATGATCTCCCCATATTTGAATTTATGCAGTTTTATCTTAAACTCATAGTTACCTTTTCATGTAACATCAGAAAAACAATGGTATATGAATGAATATAATAGAATATTATATTAGAAGCAGAGGAATTCAAAGAATCATAAGAAAATTTAAATGACATAATGTAGGACACAATAAGCAGAACCAAGAGAACATAGATGTGTGTGTCTACTACAATAGCATAACGAAATTGATAAAAAGAATAGTTATCTCAGAAAATTTTAAAATGAGTAAAGATCTCAGAGAACAGATCATGAACATATTTCTCCCCTCAGGTCAGAGACTTTGTCATCTGTGGTCATGGGATAAGGTATTGTTTTTCTTTGACATGCAAAAGAGCTTAGTCTGGAGGGGCAAGAATTGAAGGTGAAAAAAAAAATGCTGATTTTTGAACCCACAGTAATCTGGAATGTATTTTCTTTCCTGGTGATAGGATCTATATTTCATTAATGTGTACCATATTCTACTACTCCCAAGACATACTTTCATTGGGGTTGGTCTACTGAAGTAGATTATAACCCCACTAGGCCCTGGTGAATGGCTTTCAGGAACTGCTATGGCTAAGACATTTATCAGCCCCTTCCAAAGAAGAAATGAGATTATTGAGCCAGCTCAGCTTGTCTTCTGGTAATAAACATTTTGTCACGGGGCCTGTCCTCAAAGCCTTTCAGTCTGGGGAAGATAAACCAGAATTAGCTCTGTAGTGGTATAACTTTTGAGAGCCTAGCCTCAGGTTACAAAGTTATGATGTATGAGTCACCCTTTAATAAAGAATTACTGAATGTTCTGCCAGAAAAAAGCCATTGAGTGGAGTGATCCAGCCCTGTGCAAGGGAGTTCCTGGTGTGGAAACTTCCTATACAAATACAGACTAGCAGCTCTTCAGCAAGTTAGCACTCTTAAAGAATTGAGTGCTGTATGTGCAGGAATGCCCATTTCTACTCATTCTTCTAAACATGGACAAATCACAACAAAGCTCAGCCTTATCTGCTGGCAAAAAAGTCAGTAATCTTGCTTGAAGAGACACACAATCTCCTTCCATCCAAGTGATTGGAAATAGTCTTTCCTTAGCACATTTCCCATCTCCGGAGACAAGCAGGTGTTTTCCAGTCAAGGGAATTGTTTACATTTGTGGGCGTAACACTGACACCTGAAACGGAAAATGCTTTAGCCTGATCAAGGCAGCTTATAAATAGAAATGCATCTAATTAGCATGCTAATATGCAATTTTTCTGTGTTTGTTTGCTACATTTGTTTCTCATAGTCATAAATTTGGTTAATACAAATTCTTTCTTAAAAAAATTATTGCTTAATTATAATCTCTTGCAGATGTTATGAGTGACTTACCGTTTTGGTAAACCCATACTTGGAAAGATTAGATCTCCTGGAGTTTGAGGAGGGGTTTTTTTCCTAAGTCAATTTTTTTGGCTGTTAAGGACATTGGCCAAAGCTAGACTTAGTGTAGTCCGGAACTAGATGAGCTCTTTCTTCCTCCATAACAATAGCTCTCTGATAATTCCAGCCTAAAAATTAACAGTGATTTTAGTGAGAAAATTGTGCCATGTGAAAGTATATCTAAAAGAATAATGTTTCTTGTACCAACATTTCCCATTTTGTAGTGTGAAAGTAAACTTCTGAATGCAGAAGTCTGACTACATCTCTTCTCTGCTCTAAAACCTTGAGTAGCTCCCTATTGTTCATCAGACAAAATATAAACAAGCTATCCTAGAATCAGAGAACTTTGTATCTGTGTTGAGACGTTAGAAACCATGCCATTTGCCTATGTTATTTCACGTGTAGGCCTAGAGAGGGTAGATGGATTACCTAAAATAACACAGCAGAATCAAGATCTCCTTGGTCTTGCTCTAAGACCTCCTTCTTTATACTGTGCTGATTAAGGTCGAGCCATTTATGGCCCTAGCCTGATTTCATGACATTCACCTTCTTATGTGTGAAGAACCTTTCCCTGATTTTGTCCTGACTTCTTCTGAAATTATGCAAACTCCTTTGTCATTTCTGCTGGTTAAAATCCTTCTCTTTTTTCAAGATCTACTTCCATGGCTGCCTCTACCACGAAACCTAATCCCCATCATCACCAACATCCTCATTTGCCAACTGGAAGGGATCCTTCTTTCCCTCAATGCCTCAGTCCTCTGTTTAACTGCTCCAATACACTTTAATCAATCAATAATAAATCACACTTGTGTCCTTTGCTTAATAAAGTACCAGGCACATATATAAGAACTTAATACATGCTTTATATCTTATCTAATTGTCTATTAAATGCTAACTATATATACCAAGCATAACTGATAGGAACTGAAAAGACAAGTGCAAAGAATGAAACAATCCCTATCTTATTGATGTTTTTGCATGCTGTTGAGGGTGATGACATATGTATGTGTATCATGGTCATTCGGGTATATGTCTTATTCCTGTCTTTCTTCTGAAACTTACTTTTTAAGTTCAAGAGCAAAAACTGTACAGTTTTATACTTGAATATCCAGTATTAGCATAGTATTCAACATATACCAAGTCTCTAATGTTGATTGAAGTGAATTAAAGGAATGGAACTGAAAATAAGTTACTATAAACCGGGGTGAGAGAGAGAAAGGAAAGAAGAGAGAGAGAGAGAGAGAGAGAGAGAGAGAGAGAGAGAGAGAGAGAGAGAGAGAGAGAGAGAGAGAGAGAGAGAGAGAAGGAAAGAGGAAAAAGGGGAAGGAAGAGAGAGGAAGGAAGGAAGAAAGAGATATGATAAATCAATGGATGAATAGACAGATGGACAGATAGGCAGATAGATAATTTATCAGGTACTTACTATGATTCAGGAAGTGTGCTAAATGCTGGGGATTCAGATAAAAGCAAGTGAGGCAATAACTGTCCTCAAGTAGCTATTCTAATAGACAAAACACACAATAAAAAAAAAATCTGAAAACAAGAGGTCCCAGAATTAAGTCTTCACAAGCACATCTTTCCAAAAAGTAAGTTGTTCTTGTTTTAAATTAACAACACACATTTTCACTCTCCAAAGAATCCTAATTTAATCAGATTTAATCTGTCTCAGTTATTATATTGCCCAAATTTTGGAATATGTCATGGCAGCAGTTTTAAAGTAATGATTTTCTTGTATGTTTTGTAATAGGGAACCAGCAATCTAAATTTAAAGATAGGTTAACATATGTTTGTCAATTGGCATTTTTTTTTTAAATTGGCTCATTATAAAAAATGACCTTCAAGTTGTTGAGGAAGTGCCATTTATGGTTCCTAGCTTAGAGCATTTCCAATGATCATAAAGTATGCAAGTTTCCTTTGGACAAGTAAGCAGCTTCCAAAAGCGCAGTCATTTTTCCTGCCCTTATTGCCTAGATATTCATTATTATAAATAGAAAGTTGCAATAAGATAGCCTGTCACGTTGGCATGGTTGTTTCAAGTTCACTGAAACACGGTAGAGTTGAAAGCAGAATGCTCCCTTAATTGGATACCAAAATTACCTCTATAATCGGGCTGAGCTCTTTAGCCCTTAATGTGCAATAAAGCTGAATTCTAATTATATAACACCACTTTGGATAACTCTGACTTAGGCTTGGTTGGTCTGTAGCATTCAGCACCGGTACAATTAGTAACTAGTGGATCCCTTCTATTCATTTGTCCTTTAACCCTTGCATACACACACATAGAAACCGTCCCCTCCTATTTTATCCATGGTAATCAGCTGTTGTCTCAACAAATGTGCCCTTGGCCTTAACTGCTCCAACAGGAAAATTGGGTCCAACAGCTTAAAGCAAAGGGCAGGTGATGGACAGTGAAAAACGCTTTGATACCCTCAGTTCCTTTCTGCCCTCTCCCTCTCTGGCTTCTGATCACTGCTCTACAAATTATGTGCTCCCTCAGTTTAGTATGTCAGAAACATGTTCTTGATATGTTGTAGTATCCTAAATTTTCTTGGTCTCTTCTGCTTAGGTTTTTGCCACTGAGGTAGTGGAGACAATGGAGATATCCCTGATAGAGTATAACGGAAGAATACTTGATGTGTTTGTTATGTTTTCATGTATATATAAGATGTAGTCTCTTATGCTGGTGTGTATGTGTATGTGCATGTGCATGTTTTTGTGTGGAATGGTTTGATAGGTATAGCAGGGTGGATGGAACTCATTCTCCACTGCTATGTCCCAAACAATCACCATATACTGAAAAAGAAGCTGAGCAATGGGGTAAAGATCAATCATGACAATATACTAAAGTCTGAAGAAATCCCGACCTTTCCCATGCCTCTATTTTAGCATCAATTCTCATCTTCCTGTACCTTTCTCTCTACTATAGAACACTATCTCAAAGTACTATGGTGTTAATCCATTCAAGTTTTAGGCGCTGAATTTCCTGTATAATAGGAATTTTAAGAGTTAAGTTCTTCTCTCTGTCTCCAGGGGAAATGCCCTCAACTGGATTGAAAACTCAGAAGAGAGAAGTTCATTCCAAGAAGAAAATCAATGATGTGAAATTGGGAACTTTAGGCTTCTTCTGCACAAAGACTCCTTCTGGCAAATGCTGAGTCAATATGTGTAGAAAAAAAATAAAAAGAGAAAGTAAAAAAGCAAAGCAAAACAAAACAAACACACACTTGATTAATCAAGTAAAAGATCTGGCACAAAATTGGAAAAGCCCTCAAGGAAATAATGACATTAGTCAGATTTTGCCATAATGAACTCCAAGAGATTGTCCACATTGTTATATTCTTTTGGAAGGTACAAAATCAGGTTAATGGTTTCAGTATTTATTGCTGGTCTTCCAATATTTGTTTTAGAGAAGTAGGAAATATTTTGACATATTTTGGTTTTGTTTTCTTAATTCAGTTTTGTTTTATTTTCAGTTCCAAATCTTCCTTTTCCTCCTCCTCCCCCTTTACTATATGCATTGAAAAGGAAAAAAATCATCAAAACTCCTACAGATATGTTTAATCATTCAAAACAAATTTGCCCACTAGCCATGCCAAAAAAAAAAGAAGGAAAGAGAAGAAAATATGCTTCATTTGTACTCTGAATCCATCAGTGCTCTCTCTTTATAGAGGTAGATAGCTTGCTTCATTAGAAATCCTTCTAGTATATGATTGGTCATTGTGTTGACCAAGTTACTAAATCTTTCACAATTGATATACTTATAATACTTTGGTCAGTGTGTAGATTGCTCTCCTAATTCTACTTTACTTTGCATCAGTTCATATAAGTCTTCCCAAGTTTTTTTTTTTTTTTTTAAACCATCCTGCTCATCATTTCTTATAGCACAATAGTATTCCATTACAATCATAAATCACAGCTTGCTCTCCCTAGTGGATGAAGAAAACCCTCAGTTTCCACTTATTTAGCCACCATTAAAACAGGTATTATAAATATTTTTGCATGTATGGGTCCATTTCCTTTTTCTTTGATCTCTTTGTGGTACATACCTAATAGTGGTATCATTGAATTAAAGAATATGCACAGTATAATAACTTTTTGAGCATATTTCTAAATTACTTACCAGAATGTTTAGACTAGTTTACAGCTCTATTGGGAGTGCATTACTGTACCTCTTTTTCAGCTTCCCCTCCAGTAGTTGTCATTTTCTTTTTTGTCATCTTAGTCAATCTGAGAGTTAGCCAATCTCAGAGTTGCTTTAATTTGTATTTCTCTAATTATCAGTCTTTAGCGTATTTTTCTAAAAATTGCCTATTCATATCCTTTAACTATTTAAAAATTAGGAACTGGTTCTTACTCAGATAAATATGACTTAGTTCCCTATATATTTGAGAAATGAGATCTTTCTTAGAGAAATTTACTGCAAAAACTTTTTCCTCCCACTTTCCTACTTTTCTTATAATTTTAGCTGCATTAGTTTTGTTTATGTAAAAAACTTTTAAAATTTTATATGAGCTAAATTAACCATTTTACTTTCTGTGAACTTATTTATTTCTTGTTTTGTCACGAACACTTCTCTTTCCCATAAATCTGACATGCAACTTCTTTCATGCTCTGCTAATTTGCTTATATTACCCTTTAGATTTGAGTCATGTACCCAGTTTGACCTTATCTTGGTATATGGCATAAAATGTTAGACTATGCCTACTTTCTGACAGACTGCTCTTCGGTTTTCCCAGGAGTGTTTTTGTCTTGTTTGCTTTTTGACTAGCAAGTACTTGCTCCACTATAACTAGGATCTTTGGTTTTATCAAACACTAAGGTTACTGTGCTCATTCTGCTTCTATATATTGTGTACTTAATCTATACTGATCAATCCCTCTATTTCTTACCCAGCATTAAATTGTTTTGACAAGTACATATTTTTATGATAATTTGAAATCTGGTACTTCTAGACCCCTTTCCTTCCCATTTTTTTCAGTGAGCCCCTTGATATCCTTGATTTTTTTTTTCCAAATGAATTGTTATTTTTTTCTAGTCTAATATTATGCATTTTAATATTCTAATATTTTCTACTTTTATGTAAAGTAATTATTTTATAGTTTGATGAATATGACATTGAATAAGTTGATTTAGATAATATTATCATTTTTATTATATTAGCTTGGCCTATGCATGAACAATTAGTATTTCACCAGCTACTTATATCTGTATTTGTGTGATGAATGTTTAGTAATTGTGTTCATATAATTCTTGTGTGTGTCTTGACAGATAGACTCCCAAGTATTTTATACTGTATTTATTTTAAGTAGAATCTCTCTCCCTGTGGGATTTTGTTGTTAAAATACAAAAATACTGATGATTTGTGTGGGTTTATGTATAACTTTATTGAAGTTGTTTATTGTTTCAGGTAACTTTTCAGTTGACTCAGGGTTCTTCCTGTAAACTGTCATATCATGTGCAAACATATATAATTTTGATTATTATATATGTCATTTCCTTCAATTTCTCTTTCTTATCTTATGATAGTATCCTTCTTTGCTTCAACTCTGACCTTATTGGAAAGGCTTCCAGTTTATCTTCATTACAAATGCTAGGACTATGAGAAAAACTAGAACGATTCAGGGAATGGCTTCTATAAGCCAAGGTTGTGTCCTTTAGTCCACCAGCATTCTCTAGCAAATCACTGCTCTCGCTACCTTAGATTTCTTGAATATAAAATGAGAGAATATAAAATAAGCTAAATAATCTATGACAAAACTTCCAACTATAAACCTATGGTCCTATTATTTTGCTGAACTAAATATTGCTTGAACCAAGCTAGACTGCCAGAGACATTGAAATCTTATTGTTCTATAAAGAATTTCATTGTAATGACGTTTGTCACAACAGGATTTGACAAGTATAACTGAATTTAGTAGCATAAAACTATAATAAACATTATTCAGATGTTAGATTAATAGATTGTCTTAGTCTTTTTTCTCTTCTAACCCTAAATACTCTAAGGAAGCAGAGGCTTTTGTTTCCTAAGGTACACAAAACAAGACTAGATAGTTGTGAGTGGTGGTTATGTGAAGAAAAATGCTTCTAATTTTTGAGACCCAAGGTGAAAATTTGTTTCCATTACATTATTAAATAGATAATGTGAAAGGAAGTGGTAACCCCAAAGCTCTTAACTTTGGAAAGCCAATCCCTGTAGATTTCCCTCCAGACAAGGGAGGAATGTATTTACTTGAGTATAGTATTCTATTGCTGTTATCAGAGAAGGAATGGGATTCCCTTGCAATCAAACCAATGATTTGATCAGGTCTCTTTCTTACCAGCCACTCCTTATATCTCCACTAGATACTAACTTTCATGGTGAATTCTGGAAAAATCTTTCTCAAACAAAGAAATTGTCATTGATTTAGAGGGGAAAACATTCCAACAAGCATTTATCAAGCAATTATTATGTGCACAAAAGGGCTTACTGAGCCCACTTCTGGGCTGCTTATTCACCTTTGGTATCTACCTGCCCCCCAAATCTCACCTGTGGCTCCATGAAGCTGCAGCATGTTTAGTGGCCACACCCCAGTTAACCATTTCAGCAGATGGTTGAGAGGAACCAAAAGGCCTCAAACCCATTGATGAGTTAGGGAGATGTATACCCCAAACATGAAGACATCCCTGCCCATGGAATAGGTTCATGAGAACAGTTTGTTCCAACAGCCATGAAGGTGGCTAAAGTGGGTGCTGTGAAGGCACCAGAGTCATCCACTGAATCCTGGGGCATCGCTAATCAACTTGCCTTTTGTCCTGATACTGGACTTTAGTGTTGCTGAAAGAGAGTGCAACTCTCCCTCACTTAAATCCAGTTCACACACAAGTCAAGACATCACCCCTTGATGTCCTTGGTCTTCTTCCAAAACAAAAGATGAGCAATAATTTTGTGCAAAACACTGTGATAAACAAACACTTGTTCAGTTATAGCTGATTCTTTGTGACCCCATTTGGGTTTTTTTGGGGAAAATACTGAAATGTTGCTATTTCTTTCTCTAGTTCATTTTAAAGATGGAGAACTGAGACAAACAGGATTAAATAACTTGTCCAGAATCATAAAGCTAGTAAGTGTCTAAGATTGGATTTGAACTCTAGAAAATGAGTCTTCTCCTAACTAGAACTATCCACTGCACCACCATGCTTGCCCTATGATAGATACTAGGAATTCAAAATTAAAATGTGAAATAGTCCTCGCTTAAAAGAAGCTTACTTTCTGCTAGGGATACATGCCAAGTAAACAAGTAAGTCAATATGAGATAATTTGAGGAAGAAGAGAGAATTTATCAGTAATAGGGATCAGGAAAAGTTTCCTATAGTAAGGGGCACCTGAGTTGTATCTTGAAACAAATTAAGGAAGAGGGAGTAAACTCTAGGCATTAAGGAGAGCCCAGATAAATGCCATAGTTGGAATATCCAGCTTTGGAAACAGCAGGCAAGCCAATTTTACTGAAACAGATTCTGTGAAAGGAGGAAACATGAAATAAGTCTAGAAAGGTAATGTGAAACCAAAATTGTGAAGGGTTTTAAATACAAAGCTGAGGATACTTAAGGTGGAGGATGAAATGACCAGACCAGTATTTTAGGAAGATGATTCTATGTAGAGATTATAAAGGGACAAGACTGCAGACTCAGAAAGCAACCCAGAGATTATAGCAGTGTGCAGGCAGGAGGGGAAGAGGATCTGAACTGGAATGGTGGCTATGTCAGGAGAGAACAGGGAACAGATCATAGGGATTTCATGAAGGTAGTCTTGGCAGTAGATTGGATATGGAGGGTAAAGAAGAATGAAGAATCAAGGAGAAGTCTGAGGTTGTGCAATGTGGTGGCGACCTTCATTAGAAATTATAAAATTGAGAGGACAAATGTGTTTTGTGGTCCAGAAAATGAGGTCTGCTTTGTATTTGATGAATTTTAGATGCTAATAGGAGATGAGCAGAGAAACAGATGTCCATCAGGTATTTGGTGATGTGGGGTCTGGATCTCAGGATCGTAACTAGGTCTGGATATATAGATTTAGGGATCATTTGTCTAGAAGGAATCATTGACTCCATAGCAACTGATAAGATCCTTCTGAGTGGAATGAGAGAGAAAAGGAAAAAAGAGAAGAAATGAACAGTTTAGCAAAAGAAACAATTAGACAAAATCTGTCATTAATATACAGCATTAGATACCCATCTCAGAAGGGGGGGAAGTGAAGGAAGGAAGAAAAGAAGGAAAATAGAAAGAAAGAAAACAGGGGAGGGAGATTCTGACTAGTCTCTCTTTGAACCAAGTTTAGTCAATATAATTTCACAGCATTCCATTTTAATTGCTTATTGTGTTTGTTCTTTCCATTTATCTCATTGGAGTCATTCTCTTGCTCTTTCTGTTAAAAAAAAACAACAAAACTCTTTAAACTATTCAGTTTGTTGGACTGTTTGGAATCAGGCTCATCTTTGTATTGGTTTTTAATCAAATAGAATCACAAAATGTTTGAAATGGAGAGGACTTCAGAAGTGACCCAGCTCAATCTAGGCCAGCCTATGCTCAGCAAGAATTTCTTCTATAGCTCATTTGACAAATGGTCAGTCAACTTTTGTAAAAGGCCCTGAGTGTAAGGCAAGTCATTACCTCCTGAAATGGTCCATTAACACAGATTTATCCCAACAAAATCACTCTTCATAATAACAACAATGACTTGTCTAAGAAATATCTATCAAGCCATTTATCAGACATCTACTCTATGTGTGCTAAGTGCTGGAGATACAAGAAGAGGCAAAAGACAGCTCCTGCCCTCAAAGAGTTTACAATCTCATGAGGGAGACAACAAGCAGAGAAATATATGCAAAGCTTGCTACATCATAAATAAGAAATTTTTTTTTAAAAAAAGAAGGCACTAGAATTAAGAGAAGTTGGTAAAGGCTTCCTGTAGAAGGTGGGTTTTAGTTGGGATTTAAAGGAAGCCAGAGAAATTAGTAATTAGAGCAAAAAGAGGGAGAGTATTCCAGGCATGGGCAAGAGAAAATGCCCCAAACTGAGAGATGGGATATATTGTTTGTGGAATAGCCAGAAGTCTTGTGTCACTGGATCAAAGAGTGAATACAGTTGGGAAGAAAGTTGTTAAAAAAAAAAAAATTGGAAAGGGGGGCAGCTAGTTGGTGTAGTGGATAGAGTACCAACCCTGAAGTAGGAGGACCTGAGTTCAAACTTGGCCTCAGACTCTTAACACTTCCTAGATGTGTGACTCTGAGCAAGTCACTTAATTGTGACCAATTGCCTCAGCAAAAAAAAGAAAGAAAGAAAGAAGGAAGGAAGGAAGGAAGGAAGGAAGGAAGGAAGGAAGGAAGGAAGGAAAGGTGGGAGTAGGTTATGTTATAAAGAGCTGTGAAAGCCAAATATAACATTTTTATATTTGATCCTGAAGACAATAGGGATCCAACAGAGATTATTGAGTAGAGGAAGTGACATGATTGGATCTGCTTTTACTTTGGTAGCTGAATAGAGAATCTTTTGAATTGAGGAATGGGAAGAGACTTGAGACAGAGAGATGGATACCCCCTCCTTCCAGCAGATAGCCTAGGGTTGCAATAGTCTAGGCTTGAGGTGATGAGAGCCTCTGCCAATTGAGGTTGAGTAATATAATTTGTAGTGGACCTGATAAAGATAATTATCTCTACCTTCATTCAACAGCAAGGATATAATAGCAAAGGCAATCTGAATTCCATCAGAAATTACCAGAATAAAGTAATCACGGTGACTATAATAGCCGAGTACTTACCTAGTACTTTGTGGTAGGTGGTTAATAAGTTGATTAAAGTAACTTGCTAAAAGTGCTATGGGTCACACAAATAGTTTATGTCCATTTACCATTTGCTGAGTTTGTTCTCATTTATTCTCCATTACTGTACATTTACCATTGTTAAAGCATATATATGCTCTACATTATTTTTTCCACATGGGAGTAAACTTACAATGATCCCCACATAATTTTTTTGCTTGGTATTCCTAGTCCTTATGACCAACAGTGTGAACTTTTGCAAAATGATTGCATTGGGCAAGGAATAATAATAATACCTGAGATTTGACTAGCCATTAATAGTCAACCAAGCAATTTTCTCACAACAGCCCTGTGAAGTAGGTAGTAATATTGCACTCTCATACAGGTAAGGCGTCTTGTCTCCAAAAGGTTAGGTTATTTGCCTCAAGATCCCACAGCGAGTCTTCTCATGCTGGATTCTAATGCTCTGTCCATCAAAGCTTGCATAGCACCTCTCCAATTTGTGGCAGTAAAGCCTGGCTGGAAGTTAAGCTTGTCACTATGACTTCATCAGCACCACACTAACCAGTAAGCTAATTGGACCAGATAAAAGTATTTTGGCAAAAATTGTACATTTTTATGGTACTAGTCTGCCAAAATTTTTATATCTGAGACATTGTCAGCTCAGGCTTTCTTAAAACAGATTACAAAAAAAACATATAAAGAAACATATATTGCTGGAAATGCTTGAGCCATGCTTTCTCTTGAAAGGAGTCATTTTCTAAATAACCTGATGCTAGGTCTGACATTGGGATACTAGGATTTGATGGAGGTGACAATGTATTATCAAAATAAGAAATCTGAGAGGAAGATAGAGGTCTTAATTCCTTTACCTCTACAAAGAAATGTTATTTCCCCAAGAAAGACAAAGAATGTACAAAAGACTAAAATAATATTCTTTAAAGTTTGCCAGTGCTTTATGCTATCTCCTGAGCCATCTGACAAGTCTATGAAGCAGACATTATTATCCCTTTTACAGATGAAAAAAGTGAGACTTGAGAAAGGTTAGATGACTTTGCCCAGATCACACAGCTAGTAAATATTAGAAGCAGTGTTCAAACTCAGATCTCCCTGACTCTCCTGACTAGCACTGTATCCATCCCATTCTTAGCACCCTCTCCTCCTTCTCTGATAATGTTTGCTCAGTACAGGTAATGTGGTCTGGAGCTTAGCGATAAATGACAAGGCTGGTTTCTAAGCCTGATTCTACCAGTTAGCCAGTCATGGGTTGACCTTCCGGTTCTGTGCCTCAAGTTCTTATAGGAAGTCATTTCTTCCTACCTACCTCACAAAATGGTGAGATATTGATGAAAATCCTGTGGAATTATGCATCTATTCTCTAGTGTCCAGCTGTCGGGACATACTAACTAGCAGTCTGACCCTATGTGAGTCACTTTTGTCTGCCTCCATTTCCTCATTTATGAAATGGGGATGATAATAACACTCACCTCCCAGGGTTATTTTAAGGATCAAACGATCAATATTGGTTAAGTGCTTAGCACAATACCTGCCATATGTGGGTGCCATATCAATGCTAGCTCTATCATCATTTATTACAATGAGGAGGACAGGGATGAGGATGAGCACTGGATTTGACAGCAGAATACTTGGATTTGTTAAGCACTTACTTTATGCAGGGAAGTGCTGGGAATACAAAGAAACAGAGTCAAGCTCTAATGGGGAGAAAACATTCAAACAACTGGTACATGTAAGATATAGGCAGGATAAATTGAATCATAGAGAAGATACTAGTAGGGGGCAGGGATGGGGAACAAGTAGTAGTAGGGGGCAGGGATGGGGAACAAGAAAGGCTTCCTGCAGAAAGTGAGACTTGGGACTGGGGCTGAGTCTTGGAACACAAGGAGGTAGAGAGGTCAGGAAGGAGAGGCAGTAACAAGCATTGAACAGAATGAACACTCGGCGCTGTCCTAGGTTCTGGAGACACAAACTCTACCCTCAAGGAACTAATAGTCTGTACTTCAATTTCTTTCTTATAAAATGAAGAACATGAACTAAGTGATTTCTGAGCCAATAGAAACCCTGCATTTGTTTAGGAGAATAATTCATTTGTTCCCCCAAGAGATAAGTGTTGTTGTCAGGAAGCAGCCATTTTTAAAGCTTCTCTTCTAGCTCAGGGCCACTCTTTTTTAGGGGGAAAAAAAAGCATTTAATGCTTGGGCAGAGGCAAGAATCAGTATTGTCAGCAGAAATCCCTTTGTTCTTTTCTCCCTAGAAAGGTAAGAAAAAAGATAGCACTGGAGCTCCCAGAGTCTTTCTGTCCCCTGTAACAGCAGGGTCAAGAACCACTTCCTCCAGGGGGCCAAAGGAAGCCCTTCCAATTATGTGGGCAACTTTTAATGCAGCCGTAGCACTGAATCAAAACACCACTGAACCAAGTCCATGATGTAATCCCACTCAGTAACTCGGGGGTTCCTAATATGTGAATTACTGGAAAGCAAAGCTACTAATGGTCCCGAGAGAGCTATTAGCATTCTCTCATGGAAGCCCATACTGAAGGACTCCTTAGGATGCATAGTAATTCCACAGCACTTATAGCACCACCTGATTGCCTCCATCCCATGAAAACAGTGATGTTTAGAGATAGTGTACTTGAGGGCTTTCAGGGGGAAGCACCCCATAAACCCATTGGCCAGAGTCTAGGAAGCCTTATGATTTTTACAAAGACTCTAAAAACTGAGTCCTAGGATAGAAGTCTTAAGGGGAAAAAAGCATCCCTGGGAAGATGATACAACTTCTTGGGTATATCCTAAAAGAGTTTGAGATCAGGAATTGGAATACAGGTTATAGTCCTAATTCTGCCTATAGTATCCTGGGCAAGTCCTTTCTCCTATCTCAACTTCAACTCCCACTTCTGTAAAATGAGATATTGGGACTACTCTAAGAATCCAAGATTCCCGCTGATACAAGAAACTGTGTTGCCTTCTCTTTGGAGTAAAAAGGGCAAGCTACCCCTAAGGATTTACCAAATCTCACTCTAGGGCATGAGTTATAAATGGGGAAAGGTGAAAGGAAGAGAGAGACAAAGAGACAGAGACAGACACAGAGAAACAGAGACAGAGACAGTGTTAGCGTTCCTAATGGGAACAAACACTTAAGCTCAAATATCTTAGAAAGGGATAATACAACAAACAGAAAATCTCTTAGCTCTATTGCTTTCTAATGGCAGAAAATTTTATTTAGAAATAATATACATTTTCCCCTTAAATTATAAAAGTGAAAACTGAGCTTAATTCCACCCACCTCCTTTGTGATGGTTCTAATGGAAGAGGAACATAATAATGGTAGCTGCCAGTTTGCTGTGTTCCAAGGCCCCTCTGAGACAAAACTGGTTTATAAGAATCTTTGTAGTGTGTCTAAAGCAGTCGGTAAGAATTGTTCAGCCTTAGAAAGCTGACTTGGTAGGCAAGAGGTTAGCAAAGGTGGGCATAGAGAAGACAGAAGTGCTTTTCTTTGTTGCTGATTCTCCATGGCTCACTGGGCTGATTTCCTTGAAAGTGGCAGGAGAGTTTTTTCTATCAGTTAACCTGCAGGCAAAAAAAAAAAAAAAAAAAAAATTAATGGTGGTAATACTAGGGCACACAGAGGACAAAATAATTAAAAACCAAGGCCAGAAGAACCGAGGAAGCACCTATTTCATTGGTATAGGTAAATGTTCTGCCTATGAAATAAAAAGAAAACTAACTTTGAAGACTGGCACTCTCTAACAGCTAGACCTTTTGTTCTTCCTCTGGTCTTGAGAAAGCCAGTGGAAGACCACTAGAGGGCATTTTGCAAAGTCACATGGCCCCAGTTATGAAAGTCCAAGAACTCTACCCAGGAGCCTGATCAAAAATCCACTGATTAATAATAATAGGTTTCCTTCTAAGAGAGATCCTTCAAGTAGAATAGTAAAAGGGAAATACCCATTAACAAATAATATCTTTTTTTTTTTTTTTACCAGCCCCAATTCACCCTTGACTGATGATCAGAAACCATGTGTTCTTGTCACCTTTCTATTTAACTTAATAATGGACTTGTCATTTTAGCAGGTGAGGAAATACTATAGGATTTCAGTGCATTTCTTTTATGCTGCCCTACATGTAAATCACACAGTCTGGAATGTCTAAATAAACTACCTGGCTGTTAAGTCAATGATGCAGAAAGCTCCTTATAGCCCTGGACATTGAATGGGCTGTGCTACACTGAGAAGGCAAAGAAAAATTTTGATTGTCAGATCTATTTACAATGATGCTAGTAGCCTCCTTGGTTACATGAGGATTTTTGGTCATTTTAATCAAAACTATAGGGGTGAGAATAGGTGACACCAAAACCAAGGGCCTTGGAGAGTTCTCTTTGTCTCTAAGGATTTACCAAAGATAGGAAGTAGTAAGAAAAAAGTTATTTTTTTCTTCATTGACCTGGATCACCAAGTTTTGATGGCTCCTTTGGACTGTGAAGGAATGAACATTTGGAAATTTAACCCACAAAAAAAAAAAAAAAAAAAAAAAATTGGCCAAAAATGACTGGCTGCTTTCTAGTGGTAGGAGGATCACATACCTGTAATCAGATGTGAAATTGTATTGGAAAAAACCATATAGACATAATCAGAACAGTTATGCTCTAGCAGGATAAGGTGACTTAACAGTTACTGTGTCTTTCTTAATAAATTATCTGGATATTTTAATATTTGTCACCATGGTCATCTACTTTAGTCAGTCACTTAACATTTATTAAGTACCACTATGTATTTCTAAGGCTTTGACAACAGAAAGACAATTCTGAAAGATCTTATAACACTTGAAAGGTTTCAATTATGGGCCTGTAAATGAACCAGCTTAGATAAGTTCAGAAGGGCTCATTACCAGATATCTTAGTTACCACCCATGAAAGATTTGATCAATCAACAAGTATGATAAAATTTTTAACTATAGCATGTCTTGGGCTGTCTCTCCATAAAGTGGTTTTTGTTCCATGTCTTTGAAGAGAGTGAATAAGCCAACAAGATCAAGGATCTTTGAATTAAATCCCTTTGTTATACTATCATCACACTTTGAGCCACTATGACCATGTTACTATTGAGAAAGTGAGATAGTTGATTACTGTTTGGAAAAAGCATTCTCAATCTTGGATTTTTGCCTATTACTATTTAATGTCTTACTCATTTGTGTCTTTGATTCCTGTGAGCTGGTATTTGCCATGCCTTTGGAAAAAAAATTGGGGGGCTAATATTTTGTGATTGAATGAATTAATGGATCACTGAAGGAATCAATGACAGTAAGAAGCTGTGGAAAGAGGTTTTCTGTTTCATATAATAAAGACGTAATTGTGACTTAAAATAAGAAAAATATTGATTTGTACCCAAACTAGTGCCACCCCAGATCAGATTCCCTAAAAATTTGTAACCTTTCCTTGGTTCAGTCAATTCTTATTTATATGTGAATGGAATATTTAAAGTTTTTTTTGGTCATTCAGAACCTCTACTTTGCCCATATTTTGAATGAAAACCAACCATGAGCACTATCACTAGAAAATAATTTTTAAAAAAGAAAAAACAGAGACAGAATTTGAAGCTAATGAGCATTGAGAGTTGTCAAACATTGTATTGTTTGGGCTCTTTTTCCTGTATTCCTAAAACAGTAAGAAGAATCAGCAGGATTTTTGGATAAAAGCACAAATGCATAAATATTTCTCAGGCACCTAGGTGGCGTGGTGAATAGTGCCAAATCTGGAGTCAGGAAGACTCATCTCCCTCGGTTCAAATCCAGCCTCAGACACTTTTTAACTGTGTGAACTGGATAAAGCATTCTATCTTGTCTGCTTCAGTTTCTTCATCTATAAAATAGATGCCACTCCAATATCTTTGCCACAAAAACCCCAAATGGGATCATGAAGTCAAACATGACTAGAACTGAACAAGAGCAACAAAAATGTTGCTGCTACCTTGGAGAACAAGCCATCTCCCCCCCGCTGCCCCACCCCCATGGGTCTCAGTTTCCTAAGTGTAAGTTAAAAGGTTTGGACTAGATGTTCAGCTCTAAATCCTGTGAGTTTCTTAGCTTATTGGTGAAAAATAGATTTTGTCCACACATGGATATCAGGAACTTCTCCCTGCCACTGAAGAGTAAGCTTGAACGTACAGGACACTAATTGACATATACTGAAGGTGGAAGACAGAATTAATGTGGTATCAAGCTCCTTTTAGGAATAACCATGAAGAATTAAGTATCCAATTTTTGTGTCTTTAAAAGACTTCACATTGGATTTCTTGAGTGGTTCTATAACATTCCCCTGTGTGTCATTATAAACATTAGAGTTAAGATGGGATGAACAGTGAGTGGAGAACACTGACCTGGGAGTCAAGACATCTGAATTCTAATCCCTGTCCTGCCAGAAACTTGCTTTGTGACCTTAGCAAATCACTTAATGACTCTGGGCCTCCATTTTCTCATGAGTGTTTGTACGAGATTATTTTTGGATACTCCAGACTAAAATTCTCTTCTCTGCTTTAAAATGATGATCCCATAATCCTTAAGTGAGTTCTCCAGCAATCTGGAATCTTGAAACAGCTCATCCACCAGTTTTTCCTTCCCTCCCAGCTCTACTAGAGAATGGATGTGTGACACCTGGGTCTCCAGTGACCACAAGCTTTTGGAAAGGTCATATGGATACCCTGAAGCACAGTTTTAAGCATTCAGCATAGCTATATACTCTGAGGGACTCTGAATGGATTTCATTACTGGCAAAGACATCAGGGCTGGGAGAAAGAAGCTAAACCATAAATAGACATAGGCTTTGTAGACATTGTCTGGGAGGACACTGCACTGCCCACCATGGACTACTCTAGTGCCTTTGCATTGGTATATCAAGTATAAATACAGAGAATAGGTCAAGGGGGCCCAAAGAGGATATTTTAACCCAGAACCTAAAACAATTCCTCATACATTGTGATATATATATAAAATGGAATGCCCAAAAGAAGCATCAGTGTCCATTTAGTGAATTACACTAAAAATCAGCTGGCTCACAACATAGTATCTGAGGGAGAAGGGGTGACGGGAACCATTTGCAATCTGCATTGTCTTATCTAGGCTTTTTGCCCCCCAGATGCTTAAAGAAACTCCCAAAGTATTTTCTATTCTGCTGCATCTCAGCTTTCATCAGCTCAGCTACATTGCCATTCCGGTGAGAAGCTGCTCATTAGCACAGCTCTCTGTAAGATGCCCTTGAGTGATTTTTTTTTCAGGTGTAAATGCCAGGGGAGGCTATACCAGGTCCTCCCATTCTTTCATCTCGGCAGGGTTTTGCCCTTTCTCACAGCGTGGCTTCGACAGAAGGCTCGGTGCTGCTGTGTATAGAATACAAACAAACTCCCTGGTTCAGAGCATGACAAGAATTCCATTTTGAGCTTTAAATTTTTTTCGGTTTTTTTTTTTTTTAAATTTTAATGCTGTATGCTCCAGGGGTCTTTGGGAGAAGTTTTGAAAGCTTGCCTCTGTTTCTTAACTCCTTCCCACCCAGAGATGCTGTTCCTCCTTCAGAAAACGTTATCTGACAGTCTCCACAAAGGATGGGGAAAGAAAGACAGGCACTCAAACAAATGTCATCTTAATACCCTTCTGTGTGACTGAGAGGGGCTTTTCAGGCAGAGGCAGGAGCTGTTAGTTGGCAGGAGTGCTGAAGTTCAGCACACATCCATTCTGCCTTCTTCCTTTTGAGTTGAAATTAAGCATGGGCCGGCATAATAGGGTAGCAGGGCTTGCTCTTCCGTGTGCACACACAGCAACGACCATTACTGTTAATGGGAGTTAGGCACTCGGGGAGAGGCGAGTGTGCCCTGAAGCTACAAATCTACTCAGCAATATTATTATGTAAATAAATGGTGCTTGCACATACACCTGCTGTTCCTGCTTGTGGTAATGTTCGTGGCAAGATATGTAAACAAACAGCTATTCAGTTCTAATAGATTTATTTCTTTTCCTCCAGTCCATTATATCACTTCCAGATTCCATCTAGATACTAATTTGGAGCCCTGCTAGATAAAGGATCCCTCCCTCCTTTTTTAAGTCATCTCTATCAGCCTTTAGTTTACCTAGGAACAGCTGGTTTATGATTACTGGTAAATCAGAATGAACCCCATAGCATTGGAAACCTACTATTCATTCATGCCAGGACGATGGGAAATTTCTGGGGATCACCTACTTGTTTATTGGCCTTTTAAAGAAAACAGCCATTGTTATTGCCAGATGATGGTCCGTAGGGCTGCCAGGTGGGAGAACTGTGGAGAACTTCTCAAATTCCAGGAAAATTGTTCCTCCTCCCTCCAAAAACGGAGGGAGAAACCATCACTTAGTTTAAAAAAGAGCCCTAAGCAACGTAAAATTGCAGGAGAGAGAAAGGAAAAGAAAACAATATGACAATGGAAAGACAGAAATGAAGATGAAGGTAGAGAATTGTTATTGGTTTCCGCTCCTCAAAGTGTCCAATTTCATTTGGAATTATAGAAATTTAAATTCAACAAGTATTTAACATTTCTTTCAAATTATGAAAAAAGAAAACCAGGGAACACTGGAGATTGCCATTTTTGAATGGAAAACTAGGCTTCTTACTCCTGCTTTTCATGAGTAGAATAGCCTTGGAATTCAGTGACTTGATTTATAGAATCTGATACAAAACACTTATGATAATGCAGAAGAAATAAGAGGTAAAGCCAGATATTTCAACACAAGGTGGGGGTTCTACATTTTAGGAATTAAGAATATGACTGGTATAACTCAAAGAGCCCGGGGTTTGAATCCAGATTTAAATCATGGCTCTATGCATAATATCTATGTGGGTTTGGACAAGTCACTTTTGCCTCTCCAGGACAGTTTTCAGGAAAATAGACTAGATATTACATAAAGTCCTTTCCAGCTCTAAAGCCCCTCTTCTTATTCTTCTTGCATATTCACTTACTATAAAGGTACAATCTATTGAAGAGGCTTAATCACTTTTTCCAAGGTAGATCCTAGCAAAAGAGAAGACAAATCCATGACTTTTAAAATTAGCTAATTCCTTCAGAGCCTGTGTATATGATTAACAAGCATGGTTTCTTTAAGAAACCAGAAGTTCCAAAACAGCTATCTTTTTTTTAAGATGGCATTTCCCTTTCAGACGTTGATGCTCTGTTAATGATTGGAGTGGAAACCACTCACATGCATAACCTTGATAGACAGAAATGTAAATGTATTCTTTGAACAGATTTGTTCCTAATATAAAAGCTTATTCATTATTTTCGGCCATTGCCTTTCCTTGGAGTATGAAAAATTTATTCTTCAAAGCCACTTTGGTGAATATATTAGGTTTACAGGATTGGTCCATCTTATTCTCTTCTTCTAGCTAACTCCTATTTACCTGTATTGTTGAAGGATCTGAGTATGGCAGTAGCTTGGATATTAGAAATATGCAAATAATCCAAAGACAGTAGGCCAGAATTCAAGTCAACAAATATTAAAGATGCAAAAGAGCATGCTGGGAATACAAAGATGCCCTAAAGGTAGTGGTGGTAGTAGTGGTGATGGTGATGGTGATGGTTATTGGCCAATGCTTTTTGCTACTCTGCCTCATTTAATTCCAGTTCCTGAATGAACTCAAATTTCTATTGCTAGAAATACAAAGATGCTCTCAAGAAGCTTACAGTCTCCCAAAGGGTGGGGAGAGAACACAGACAAATATAAAGCAATGTAGAGTTTGATGAGCCCAAGAGTGATGTGCAAACCATTTTCTCCAGGAAAATTTGAGGAGGATATAAGTGAATACTTCCATGAAGGTGTTAAGAAAGGCTTTATGAGAGAGGTAGTATCTAAGCTGTCTTGATAGAAGAGAAGAATTTTGAAAAGTTGCCATGGGGTGGGCGAATAAGAGAGGCATGAGGAATACCCTGTACAAATGCATTTTGTGAGGGAAAGCATATTAAATTTAGAAACTGCTAGGAGTACAACCTTCAGTTTCAATTTTCTTTTACCCATTCCCCACTTTTTCTAGAGCTACCAAAAAATAGGAGAATTGACAGATGAGGAGACTGGAGTAGAATATTTTTAAGATCTCCATTCACTTTAAGATTCTAAAATTATAATTCACAAGCAAGAAAGGAAATTCACAATCCAGAATTGGGCAGATCTTTGTGAGGCACAGAAGGAACTCCCTTTTTGCTTTCTTTTTTTTTTTTTTAATTAAAGCTTTTTATTTTCAAAACATACGCATAGATAATTTTCAACATTCACCCTTACAAAACCTTGTGTTCCAAATTTTTTTCCCTTCTTTCCCCCCACCTCTTCCCCTAGATGGCAAGTAATCCAATGTTAAACATGTGCAATTGTTCTATACATATTTCCACAATTCTCGGATTAAAAAGGAAAAAGTGAGAAAACAAAATGCAAGCAAACAGCAATAAAAAAAAGTGAAAATACTACGTTGTGGCCCACACTCAGCCCCCTCATCCTCTCTCTGGGTGCATATAGCTTTCTCTATCACAAGACCATTGGAATTGGCCTGAATCACCTTATTGTTGAAAAAAGTCACAACTATCAGAATTGATCATTGCATAATCTTGCTGTTGCTATGCACAATGTTCTCCTGGTTCTACTCATTTTACTTAGCATCAGTTTATCTAAGTCTCTTCAGGTCTTTCTGAAATCATCCTGCTGATTATTTCTTATAGAACAATCATATTCCATAACATTTATATACCATAATTTACTCAGCCATTCTCCAATTGATGGGCATCCACTCAGTTTCCAGTTTCTTGTCCCTACAAAAAGGGCTGCCACAAACATTTTTGCACATGTGGATCCCTTTCCCTCCTTTAAGATCTCTGTGTGATACAGATCCAGTAGAGACACTACTGGATCAAAGGATATACAGTTTGATAGCCCTTTGGTCATAATTCCATTTTGCTTCCATATTGCTTTCCAGAATGTTTGTATCAGTTCACAGCTCCATCAACAATGTATTAGTGAAGGACTCCTTTTTTTTTTTTTTTTTTAACAAGGTTCTTGTAGCTTGTTCAAAGAATCCCTATGAAAATAATAGACTTACGATAAAAGTTGTATGTAAATCTTCCCTTAAAGAATACCTATGCAGCCTTACTCTGGTGCAATCCTTTTTGGATTCATGTCTCTGTGAGTCTTTAACCTGCTGAAATGATCAGGATGAGGAACTAAGATTTTCTAGATTTTCAGGAATGTTGGTTCTGATTGCCTTAGAGTTTTCTCTCACCAGGGATGAGTCAGCCAGATATAGTGGAATGAACACTAAATTTGAAGCCAAAGGGTAGATTGAGATCCATGCTTTTCTGCTGTGTTACACTGGGCAAGTAAGTATGTGACCATTCTAGGGCTCAACTTTAAATTGAGAGGCCGTGGTAAGACATTATTCAAGGACCTTGCCATTTCAGAGACACAAATACTAATACTAGTCTTTATGTAGTGTGTAAAGGTTTATAAAATACTTTTATTATCTCATTATTATCTGTGAGATAGGTGCTATTATGATTCCCATATTATACATAAGGAAACTGAGGCTGAGAAAGATGACTCTGCTTGCCTTGAATCAAAACTATAACTGGTAAATGGCTGAGATGAGATCTGAACTCAGATATTCCTGACTCCAGGTCCGCCATATTGTTGCTTCTGCAACATTGGCTGCTCAAATAAATTAACTAAACTCAATGAAAAACAGATACTGATTTCTAGAAAAAGTTTCTCCATCATTGTCCTACTTATGTCAAAGAAGTGAGCATTTGTTAAGGAAATAGAATCCTAGTTTGAACTGATTATTCTTTACCATTAGCTATAAAGAGGCACCTTAGGTTAATAAGGGATTTAGTAAATTGCAGTCTAATAACAACAATAATAATAACTAGCATTTATATGGTATTACTATTTACAGTATACTTTACATAAAATATCTCATTTGATTCCCAAAACAACCGGGAGAGGTAGGTGCTATTATCTCTATTTTACAAATGAGGAAACTGAGGCAAACAGAGGTTGCATGACTTACTAGGGTCCTCCAGCTAGTGTCTGAGGCTGGATTTGGACTAAAATCTTCCTGACTCCAAGTTTGTCATTCTGTCCAAAATGCCACTCAACTGCCCTATATCTAGTTTTGTCCTTGTTTCACATATATAACTTCCAGAAGAAAAAAATAACCACCCAGCTATAACAGAAAAATGAGAACAAGACTATTTAGTTTTATCATAAATCACTTTGGAGTCCTACATAAAAAGCATTTGGATAAACATAAAGTCATGGTATTTTCCACTATTTTTTAACTAATGCTTTTCAAGTTTTTAATTCAGATCATCTGTGACTGTCTCTTAGAGAAACTTCAGAAATTCATCAACCTACTTGAATGTATTTATTCAACTTCCCCTGTAAGAACAGAATTTGGGGAGAAGAAAATTCACAGAATAAAGCTAGACTTATAGCAGTCAATCAGTGACCATTTATGAAGTGCCTAGTGTATGCCAGGAACTCTGCGTGGCGAAGGCAAAAATGATCATCCAGATCATATAAGGAAGGAAGGAAAGGAGGTAGAGGAAAAAGGGAGGGAGAGAGGAGAGGAAGAGGAAAAGGGAAAGAGGAAGGAGAGGGAGGAAAGAAAGAAAAGGAAAGGGGAAGAGAGAGAAGAAAAGAAAGGAAAGGAAGGAAAAGATTTTTAAAAGGAGGGGAAGGAAGGAAAAGGGAGAGAGGGAGGGAGAGAAGAAATTTTACTACCTACTTCCAAAGTTGTGGTGAGGAAATCACTTTTTAAATTTTTAAAGCCTCATATAAATAACAAAGTGCCATAGTGGATCAAGTGTTCATCTCCAGAAATATCTAGCTCCATATTCATAATATCTCTGACCACAAGCAAATCAACCTTTCTATATTCCAGCTAACTCTTTAAAACTCACTTACAGAGGAAATACCTATCTGAGACAGTGGAGGTAATTTCCACACCAGAAATTTCCATATAAGTAAAGTCAGAGATCCAGACAAACAATAAATGTGAACCATTAAGATAATCTATATTGGATTTAATATATATTTTAACATGTTTAACATATATTGGATTACTTGCCATCTAGGGAGGGAAAGGGGGGGATATTTGGAACACAGTTTTGCATAGGTCGGTGTTGAAAAATTATCCATGCAATTGTGCCCAAAAAGTTATCAAAATGTGCATACCCTTTGACCCAGAAGTGCTACTACTGGGCTTATATTCCAAAGAGATCTTAAAGAAGGGAAAGGGACCCACATGTGCAAGAATGTTTGTGGCAGCCCTTTTTGTAGTGGCCAGAAAAGGGAAACTGAATGGATGTCCATCAATTGGAGAATGGCTGAATAAATTGTAGTATATGAATATTATGGAATATTACTGTTCTGTAAGAAATGACCAACAGGAGGAATACAGAGAGGCCTGGAGAGACTTACATCAATTGATGCTGAGTGAAAGGAGCAGAACCAGGAGATCGTTGTACATTTCAACAATGATACTGTATGAGCATGTATTCTGATGGAAGTGGATATCTTCAACATAGAGAAGAGCTAATCCAATTCCAATTGATCAATGATGGACAGAACCAGCTACATCCAGAAAAGGAACACTGGGAAATGAGTGTAAACTGTGAGCATTGTTTTGTTTTTCTTCCCAGATTATTTTTACCTTCCAAATACAATTCTTCCTTTGCAATAACAACAACAACAAAATTCGGTTCTGCACATATATATTGTACCTAGGATATACTATAAGATATTTAATATGTATGGGAATGCCTGCCATCTAGGGGAGGGGAAAAATTTGGAACAGAAGGGAGTACAAGGGATAATGTAAAAAAAAAAAAAAAAATTACCTTTGCATATGTACTGTCAAAAAAAAGTTATAATTATAAAAATTAATTAAAAAAGAAAAAGTATCCATGCATATGTTTTGAAAAGAAAAAGCTTTAATTTTAAAAAAAAAGGTAAAATATATCTGGAGGACAGCAATCAGTATAGTGGATAGTCTAGAGGCAGCTGCATGGCACAATAAATAAAACATTGGACTTGAGGTCAGAAAGAAATGAGTTCTCGAACACTTACTAGCTGTGTGGTCCTAGGCAAGTCACTTAATCTCACTTTACCTCCCTCATCTATAGAAGGGGGGGTAATATTTAGACCATCTACTGCTGCTGGTACACACCTGTGATCCCGACTCCAAAGAGACTGAGTCTGGTGGATCACTTTAAAGAGCTAAAGAGTCAGACTGGGTGTCTGAATTAAATCTGCCATCAGGGAAGTGAGCTTCCTGGAGTGGGGAGAAACCAAAACAGACGACTCAGAGGGAAAATATGAGTCTCCTGGTCAGAATTCCTGAGCAAGTCAGAGTTTCTACGCTTATCAGCAGTGGGAATCAGGACCATGAGTGGCTTCCAGCCAAACCTCAATACTACTACTGCTGCTACTACTACTAACAACAACATTGTTATATTATACTATTATACTATGTTGTCTGTCTCAGAGTTGTGAGAATCAATAGATAATACATAAAATGCTTTGAAAACCTTAAAGCACTATATAAAATGTGGCTGCTACAGTTATTGTTATAGATTTAGAATAAAGCCAGAGAAGGAGCTGGTTATGTTCAGTCTAGGGAAGCCATCTTCAAAACACTTGAAAGGCCTGTCATGGGGAAAATGGAGCTACCCTGATTGTTATTGCTCCAGAAGGCAGAACCGGTCCCAATATGTCACAGTTTGACAGGCAAACTTTGATTCAAAAAGAGAATTCAGGCAACTCACAAAAGTGTCTCCTATGTGTCAAGGGCTCACTAAGTGCTAGAGAGAGATGTGAAGAAAGGCCCTCAAGGAGCTCCCAGTCTAGTACTGGAGATAAAATGCAAATAATTATACATATAGGATGCATACAGGATAAATTGGGGCATTTCCGATAATAAAGGTCCCTCTTATCTTCCCCCCTCCAAAATAAATAAATAAATAAAGCTTCCCTGATGCCTCCTCTCAGCATGAAGTCCTCAAAAGGTTTCAGAAATACAACTTTAATCCATTTCTGTCAAATGGGAAGAACTTTAGCTAATGGTCCTGCCCGCAGACCAGGTTTGCTTTCTGAGATTCAGCCTAGGTAAGTATAAGGAGGCTTATCACCAGCACACTGGCCTTAATTAAGGAGAAGAATTCTTTAATGATTGTATCATGAACAAAGAAAAATGTTTGAATAGGCCCCAGGCCTGTGTGACCTCGTTTTGCTTCCATGGTGTAGTAATAGAATAGTGTAAAAAAAGGGGGGGCGGGGAGGGTGGCAGAGGATGATAAAATCAGAGTGGTGTTTTTTTGCCAGTGTTTTTTTTTTTTTAATTATCTATAATAAGGAATTAGAAGGAAGAGTGAGCTTTATTATCAGAAATGCTGCAGTTTATCCTTATGTCTTTTATGTGCATATTATTTGTGTGTTCACCTCCTCCTTCAAAATGTAAGCTTCTCAAGTGCAGACTTTGTCTTTTGCCTCTCTTTGTATCCCCAGTGCTTAGTCCTGGCACCTAGTAGGCATTTAATAATTATTGACTTGACTGCCTTCTTTTGAGTCAGTAGAGTATCAATAAACTCTGGCACTCTCAATGTAAGTATTTACCCAGCAATTAGTGAGTTCACATATATTGGAGGAACCAAACCTTTCAATATTTACATTCTTGTTATGAGCAAACCCACAAGACAGAGCTTGATTGGAAGGAGAGTCCTCAGGTTCTACTAAAGGTACTACTAAAGCAGTATTCAGATGCAAAAAAATCTGAGAACTGGAGGGACCTTCCAAGGCCACAATAGTCCAACTCTCCCCTGAATAATAATCCTTCCCCTCAACAAACTACCTGACAGGTAGTCATGCCATCTTTGCTTAAAGGTCTCCAGTGAAGGAGAAACCATTGCCACTCAGAGTAGCCCAACCCATGTTGGGGATAGCTCTAAATGTTAGGATTTTTTTTTTCCTAATCCTAACTTTGCTTTTTTTATTTATTTATTTTTTTACTTCCATTTATTTTTGGATATGCCCTTGCAGCCATACCAAACCAGTCTAATCCTTCCATATGATAATAACCACATAGGCACTTTAAAGATAACTTTTAGGTTCTCCCCTAATTCATCTCTTCTCTAGCCCAACCATCCCGCCTTCACTCACTTCTCACACGGCACAATTTTGGGATCCATGCCATCCTTCTTGCTTTCCATTCAACATTCTCAACTTGTTAATGTTCTCCTTAAAATAGAACCTAACACAGTTCTCCCTATGTGTCATTGAACTATTATATCCCTAGTCCTGGTCATCATGTTTCTCTTAATGCTGCCAGAGGCACTTGGGTTTGAGGTTTCAGGAACACATTATCTACTCATGGGGTTGGAATTCGGTTCAGTCCCGAGGTCCTCTTCAGAGGACCTGTTATCTATCATCTTTTCCCACCGTTTTGGACCTGTGAAGTTGATTTTTTAAGAATCTCTTTAGCCATATTAAATCTGTCAAATAAGACAGTTGAACTACATGATCTCTTAAGTCCTATGAAATAAATAGATACCACCCAATATTTAGCCTGTCAAGATTTTTTTTAGATCCTGATTCCATCATCCAATTGGTTGGTTGGCTATTGCCATATCTTTTCATCATCTTACCAGTAAACATGCCTGCTCCCTATGCCTTTTTCCAAATCATTGATTAGAAAATTAAATAGCACAGAACTAAACATGGCTTCCAGGATCATTGCCCTAGAGGTCTCCTTCCAAGGGGGCATCAAATCATGAATGACAGTCCTGTGGTTTCAGGCATTCTCCCAGTTCTAGGTCTACCCAGATGCATCATCATTTAGCCAACATCTCTCCATCTTGTCCACAAAGTAACAGGAGAGTCTTTGTCTAATGGTTTTTTTAAATCAACATAAAGTCCCTCTAGTGTCCTCCTGATCCAAGCTGTTACAAAGGAAATGAGGTTAGTTGGTCATACATTTGTTCTTTGTTGCTGGCTTTTATGTCTCTGCTTCCTTTTTGGTAACATTAGAGCTGACTCCTACCCAGAGCTAGCAAGAAGCCTTACTTAGTACACTTCTTAGTCATCTAGTTTGGTGATGCTCCTGCTGAGCAAAAACACCACTGTAGAGTTAGGTTCAGTTTACATATCATCTGTGCAAAGGATGGAGAGAGAGAGAAATGTCATCAAGAACTTGGCAAAATTACCTAAATCAAGTCAATATATAACTTGATATTTGGTGGTTTCAGTGCAAAAGTAGAGTACGGGACAGGGGAAAGGGGTGACGTGGGGTACAGTGCAGATGGTGGAAAACATGTTGGAAAATATCCCTAGAGATTAAGACCCCAAACTTGTAGCTTACTCAGAGGCCTCTTGTCATTCTCAGATTTCTGCTCTCCCCACAGCCCCCTAGCCAGCAGTTGACAAGGCTTGTTGATTCTACCATCATCACAGCTCTTGTGCTCCCTACTCTTTCTTCTATTATAGACATCACTTTGCCATCACCTCACACCTGGACTATTGCAATCATTGTCTTCTGCTTGGTCTCCCTGCCCCAAATCTCTCCCTACTCCAGGCCATCTTTCACTCAGCTAGCAGATGGATCTTCTTAAAGCGCAGGTCTGACCAATTCAACCATCCCATTCAACAAATTGCAGAATTGTTTTATCACTTCTAGAATCAGATATAAAATCCTCTGTTTGGTTTTTAAAGGCCTTCATGCCCTGGTCCTTTCCACCTTTCCAGTCTAATACCTTCCTTCCTTCCAAGCACTCTGCAATCCATTGCTACTGACTTCTTTGCTGTTCCTTACATAAGACAATCCATCTTTCAATTTTGAGAATTTTCACCAGTTGTCCCCCATGTCTGGAACTCTCTCCCTCTTCATCTCCTGGCTTCCCTAATGTTCTTCAAGAACCATCTAAAATTCCACCTTCTACAAGAAGCTTTTCTCCATTTCCCTCAATGCTCCATCTTTGATTCTAAGGTTATCTTCAATTTATCTTGTATTTGGCTTTTTAGTACATAATCAATCAGTAAACATTTATTAAGTGCCTACTGTATTCTGGGCACTGTGCTTGGTGCTGAGGACAAACTCTAATGGGGAGACAGCATACAAATAAGTCTATGTAAATAAGCTAGATATGGGCTAACCAGGAAATAATTAACAGAGGGAAAGCACTAGAATTAAGAGAGGCTTGTAAAAAGCTTCCTGTAAAAGATGAGATTGGGACTTTAAAGGAAGCCAGGGACGTCAGTAGAAAGAGTTAGGCAGGAGCATTCTATGCTGTCCCCTTTGAGGGACAGTCAGGAAATGCCTGGAGCCAAGATATGGCCAGGAAGCCATTGTCACTAGACTGAAGAGTAGTGTCAGAGAGTAAGCTAGGAAGGTAAGAGGGACTACATTATGACAGCCTTTTTTAAAAATTTAACATAATTAGCTTATTTTCTTCCACATTAGATTTAGCCCTTTGAGAACACTGATTGTCATTTGCCTTTCTTGTTTCCCAGTTCTTAGTAACTGGCACCTAGTAGGTGCTGATTAATGCTTCTTGACTTAACTCGTGTTTGCATATCATTCAGGTGAGTTCCACGCAGTGTGCCAGGTAGTGTGCTAATTGCAGAACATAGAAAGACAAGACTAAGATAGTCCCTACCCTCAAGAACCATATCGTCCAGTGGCTGACCTGGATCCTTCCCCAGTTTCCATGAAAAGTTAAAAGACCTAAGAGAACGACAGGTAGATCCTCTACAGAACATTCATGGAAGGTACAGAAGAGAATGACATAAGAAGAAACATAAGATGAGATGTGAGCTTCATTATTAGAATACTGTCCCACGTGGAGCATATCATAGATTCATGAGTGTGTCACATAAGAGGAAGAAATCTCTAACGACAAAGGCTGCCCAGAAACGAACTCTCTCTCCCACTTCTCCATTGAAAACTCATCTTGTAACAGTGAAAAGATCACACAAAACCAACAACCTAAAAGCCTCTGGCTCTGACTCGTAGACAGCATTCCTCATCTGTAAGCCAGTGTTGATTTGGGGGGCATGGAGGGAAGGCTAAGGAAGAATGTGACATCCTGCCTGAAGGATAGTTGGGTAGAAGAGGGATGCTTTATTCTGCTGGCCCCAAAGGACATCACTTGGAGCGCCAGATGAAAAATAGAGAGACTTATATCAGTTCAATACAGCAAAAGCATTTCCCAACAACCTAAGCGATTCACAAGTAAAATGGCTCTTCTGGAGACAGTGTGTTTTTCTAGCATCCGAATATCTACTTGTTGGGGAGTCACAGGAAGAGCTCTTCAGGGACAGATTGTTCTAGGTGACAACTCCGAGATTCATGAATCTGGGAGTACTTTATTTTTTTATTCTGCTTATGAATTTAGCAAATTTTTCTACAAGGAATTGTGTGCAAAAGAAAGTAATTTTTCTTCTCACAGCCATCTTCTCCAACCTTCAGCCTCTCCTAAAATAAGGAC